>NC_046156.1:46506429-46571197 GCF_011064425.1 Rattus rattus
TCCAAGAAAGCAAATAATGAACCAAATTACAATAGAATAATTTTATTCTCAGGCTGACTTCAAGTTCACTAGTTCACAATAAGTTAACTCTTGCTATCTTGTTAACATTAGAAGTGCTCATTAACATTCTCAGGAACTTAGAAATAAAAAGGTGTCATCCTCAGTTCACTTCAAGTGAAAAGGTGCCTACAAAAGGCTTCATCTCTTTTTGTAAACAGCTACATCTCTGAGAGTAGCAAAACAAAACTTAAATCAGAATATTGGCTTTTGGACATTAAATATTATGATTTCTGTTTCTTCAAAATGATAACGCAAAATATGAGAGATGGATTAATGAAGTTAACACTGCCTTTGAAACATGATGTGACAAATAATTAAATGTGCTCTTTCTGATTAACAAGACTCGTTTTTTTAATGGCAGAATGATAAGTCTACATGTGACTGAGCTATTAAACTGCATATTTAATTACATTCGCAGAGAAATATGCTATCAATTATCTGGTTTACAAAATGGACATATTTAAAGAAAATCCCATGGGACCTTAAACCCTATGAACAAGACTATAGAAAACTAAGGAAGTCTAGAACAGGGAGTTTTCCCATGGGAAAAACAGAGTTGGTTGTCCAGAACCAAGTCAACCCTGAAAACACATGCATATGGGGAACAATAACTAAAGTGAATCGCTTACATATGAAGCACTGTGAACTACATCAGTTATATTTAGGAAATATGTATGTGTTTGTTTTATGTGTTTAAGGACATATGCAAATATATAAATATTTGTACATGCCTGTGCACAAGTACATATAATAAGAGTAAATAAATCAAGACAGGAAAATGACAGAAAATATGGAATGATACATGGAAGAATTTGGAGGCAAAAAAGACAAAAAGGAAACATTGTAATTAAAGTATAATATCAAATTATTTTAAAAACCTGTATAGTGTTTTACCTCTTGATAAATGAAAGGTCTGCTTCCTTGGGAGAACCATTTTGTATTTAGATTATGAAGTTTGTCCAAAACTGCCTTTATGTCTCCAGGCCATGTGTTTAGAAGCATCAAGTCTGAACCCTGCTACACCAATGTCAATGAGACGGTTCATATACTCAGCCACCTTGGTACGAACATAATCTTTTTCCAGTGCAAGATCCAGAAGGCCAGACAAACGACAGTTTCTGACCTGTTGTGGCAAAGCGTGATTCATTTATAAAAGTCCGTTTCTCCTTAAAATACACTTCCCCATTCAGTCAATCACATATTTATCAATAGCAAATTTTATATGGATTTTGGTGAAGATCTGGAATGTACTGATATTCTATTGTGGACACAGACTCGAAAATTACCTGTAACTATAAAGAATATCAGAGATTACAATATTTATAAATTTAGTCTGTTCATTCTACTTTGTGATCCTCCTTCCTCTTCTGTCTCTGTCTCTGTCTCTGTCTCTCCTGCCTTCATTTCTGTCTCATGCTTCCATTCCCTTTCCCCCTTCTCTTTCCCTCTTCTTTCTTTTCACATGTTTCTCACCATTTCTTTTTTCTTCCCACTTTTTCCTTTATTTTACTTTGCTCGAAAATATCAAAGACAATAACTTGCTTATGTTAAGTCCATTACTACAAAATTGAGACTTTAACTGTGTTTGAAGATTGTTTCTATGTATGATTTGTATTTCTAATATTTTTCATTTTGTAATGTTTATATAAGTGATAAGTCAAGGTTTTAAATTTTACAGTCAAATTTTCAAGAAAACATTCCTGAGTTTATCATGGACTTTAGTGTATCCTTAAAATAATGAAAGAAAACTGCAGGTCATTTTGCCTTTCTGTGTTTTCAGCATTCTCTCTTAATAAAGGTTTTTCCTATGGAATCTAAATGAAAAGTTCAGTGGTAACCATGAATTTCTGTCTATTCAAGCATCGACAGTTTTTTATTTCCACACCATTTTCTTCATTACCTCATAGGCATCATTGTAGTTTTTAATATTTCTATTACATTTATTATCGTTAAAATCCCAAGCAGAGTAGGGAACTGATGGGAATTCCCTGTTATTAGCATTGTAGTAACTTCCACAGGTACTGGTTGTTCCTGCACCATTGCCTTCACCGCACATGTGATTAATGACAGCATCCACATAAATCCTGACCTAAGAAAGAAAAGTGCATACTTCAGTAGACGGAAAACTCTATGGTGTCATTACAATATTCACATCAAACCTCCAAACTTAAAATCTGCTGCTCTGTATAATCACTTTACAAACATGAGTCAAGGGTGAAAGGAAACTAATGTGAAATAAGATCCATTTTAGTCACACTTTGTGAAGAAGAATATTGAGATCTTAAGGAGGGAGAAACAGAAACTACCATGACTAGAAACAAAAGTTCAATGATTGAGGATATAAGATATGGTATAAATCTGAGAGACTATTGTGCTTAACATTTTACAGGGATAGAAGGAGCTAAACTGAGCTTCATCTATGCATGTCTTTAGACATCTATATAGCTAAAGACCAGAGGGAAGGTACATGTCTCTTCATCATAGAATAAAGCATATAATTACCACCCCAAAAATCAATGCCCATGCATACTGTAAGAGGTTTTTAATATTTAATAATTTTAAAATTCAAGTTTCCAATATGTGTGCTATTATTTTTATACTCAAATGTACATAGTCAAGAATTTCTAAACCTGACAATAAGATTTTTTAATAACACTTAAAAAGTAAAGTAAATTAATATTTAAATATTTAAAACATCTTTAAGTGCTAGAGAGATGGTTCAGTGGTTAACATCACTGAATGCTCTCACAGAGTTCCTGAGTTCAAATTCCAGCAATGACATGGTGGCTCACGACCAACAGTAATGTCTTGGGGCCCTCTTCTGGTGTGTATAAAGACTGATAGAATGTATTTACATGTCATAAATAAATAACCTGTTTAAACAAAATAACTAGACACTGAAGAAAAATAGTTTCATAAATAATAAATTTAAAGAAAATATGTCTTCACTTACACCAACATTGTTGCACCTCGTCACCATGTCTTTGAATTCATTTTCATTTCCAGACCTTGAGCAAATTTTGTAGCTAATGGGTTGATATCTTTCCCACCAAGGCCTGGATGGGTTATTAATTATAATATTTTCATTGGGTGGAGAAACCTACAAATAAAAGTTATAATTACTATGAGATTATGGCTTATTACACATACCTAAATTTGATAGAGTGCTATCAGTAATCTGACAGTATTTCTCAAACTATAAATGCTCACTTTTGTTGATTAACAATCACCATAAATTATAGAAAAAAACATTTCAGGTGTGCTCCTGATAAGGATATAGAATACAAAAGTAAATAGGTGCCACAACTATCAAACCTTTTCATTTCTCAGAAAAGTTATTAGTGAAATGAAGTTGTGCTCTAATGTCACTAGTCCTGAATAGAATGCTATGTGAGCATAGTAAGCTCTGCATTTAATTTGTGAGGCTATCTTACCTGCACCCCTCCAAATCCCTTAGGAGCTAAGTATCGCTCACATTCCTTGGCAATATCAACCCAACGCCACTCGAACAGGTGGACAATAGCAGTCCTCCCATCTGTAGTGTGTGGGTCATATTGAGCCCAGCAGAACCCAATGAGGGAAAGCAGCAGAACGAACTTCATTTTGCTTTGAAGTTGTCATTGCTCCTTCTTGTGCCTATTTATATTCTGAGAAAGGTACACTTTATCAAGTCAATATTTATGAATAAATATTTAGAGAATAAGCTCTTTTTTCATATCTAAAATGTTTACTCTGAGGATGTGAACAGGTGATGTGCATTTAGAAACTCTCATGGAATAAGACCCAAAGTCCTTTGAGGCCATCATTATTTGACTACTGTACATCTAACTTCGCATGCCTTTCTCTAATCAAGGAAATAAATGATGGAGATGAAAATACCTAGGGTCATGTTTAAAATAATTGTTCTATTCCTGTTCTAAATAGAAAAATGTTATAATCTATCGAGTTCATTTTGTATCTGCTACTCAAATTTTAGTTATTTAGATAGTTATATTATTTTAAGAAACTTTTCAAAACTGTAGAATCCACCTAAAATAGGAAAAAAAAAAACAGGAATGGTGAAGGAATGAAGATTTGGAGTGTAAGGAAAAAAACCGAGCTATGAAACAAGATATTGTATTCAAATAAAGAACAAAACATAATTCCAGCCACTTGTATTTGAGCAATATCTTCCCTACAATGGATTCTTAGGCTGCATATAAAGATTTGAAGATAACAAGATCTGAAGATAATGGAATGAATAACTCAAAATGTTAGTACCTTCATATACATATAAGAGATCACATGATTATGCTAATTTGAATGGAACATAAATGCTAAAAGTAGAAGCACCCTCCAGAAGTCCCAGTCACATACAAGGATGTCTGAGTGATAGCTTGTACTTCTTAACTAGAAATATTTATGACTTCTACTAAGTCCATATGTTACAGCTATCCCTATGACTGTATCTATCACACTTGCTGGCATCTTTTGCTAACATCGAACCTTAACTCTTGGGCCATCTTATGTGCAGTAAAGACCAGTTACTATATAAGACCAATCCAATACGTTATGGAAAAAGGAAGACTACTTGGACATTTTGACACGTGGATTAAACAGTTACCAGTTTTCACTTCCTTCAATGTGAAGACAGCCATTCCTGCATTCCTGCATTTTGCTATGGAAGAATGTCTGCTAAGTGCTTTTATGGTATATTAATTATATTCATTTTTGGATTAAGATATCAAAGCTAATATGAGGGTAGATGGGGGAATCAGGAAGTAAAAAGTTGATAGTAGGGAGAGAGGAAAAAGAGGACATTAGGGGAGAGAATAGTATTTGATGGGATCTGAGATAAGGAAAAGAGCAACAGACTAGGAGGAGACTGACTCTAGGGATCATAGCTTTGGAAATTCAGAAAAAAGAACACAAAGAAAATTCAGGTACTTTGTATTGTGAACAGGAGTATGGAACTGTCCTTAAAAGTTTGTGAATGTCCAGTAAGATAGTCTAGAAAGTGAAACAGGAATTATTATTACAGTAATTTGAGGCATTGCAGTTACTACAAAATGCATGAAACCATAAAAACATATTTACACAGTGGATATAAATAGATATTTATATTCTGCAATGAGAAAGTGATTGAGGTACATGATTATGAATTCTCATCACCCATGTAATTATTTGCATGGTTAAAATTGTCCTTAATCCAAAAACTAAAAGTCTAAGGCTAGAGTATCTTAAAAGCAACCTCATCTACAAGATGAATCAAAATGCAAACTTTAGGTTCACTGAAAGAATCTGAGATGAACAGAATGGAGAACAATGAAAGAGACTATTGACTCCCTCCTTGCACAAGTGAGCATACACACAGATATATGTGTACATAAATATAGAAGCAAAATCACACATAGTCACACAGACACACACACACACACACACACACACACACACACACACACACACACACACACACACACACACACCATAAGAAGAAAGAGCCTGCCTGGATAAGGTTACTTTAACAAAATATTGGGAGTTTTAGTTTTGGCATACAAAATATGCACTATTAAATTATAGGGGACTATGAATACCACAGATGTCAGCCCTTGACATTTAACAAGTAGAGGCCAATGAATATTGACTATATCATCATTTTTAATACCTGTATCTTGAAAACTGAGAAGGTCCCAGAAAGTGATTTAATGAAAAAATGATACATTTCACAGAATTCTAGCATATGATACAAATAATAACAAAGAATTAGTAAATAAATAATACAGATAAATTTTTCATTACGAAAACCTATTTTAAAAGTAAGCAAGAAGGCTGCTGTTCACGACGTAAGACTATTTGGCAGTGTCTATGTAGTCAAATAACATGAGAATTTGTACTAGATAGTGGGTGACATTGGCCTGATTACAGAAAAGCTAGAGATAATAATCCAGAGCATGGGTTGAAGAATAAAACGTCTATATTTTATTTCAGTCTCAATCTAAAATATTTAAATTTTATTTTTGAATTTGAATTCTAGATTATGATATAAATATAAGATTTCATCCTTTCCTCACCTCCTCCCTAGTCTAACTACTCACTCCTCTTTTCTCTCAAACTTATGGCTTCTATTTTTCACTGACCTTTATCATGTGTTTACAACGATGTACCTCCTAAATGTCGAACCAAACAGAATCCCGAGGATCACCTCTAGGGTTAATTTACCCACACTTTAAAGTCACCTCTCTGAAAGTACCTTATCTATTGATAAGATGCTAGAACAAGAAAATATAAATTACATTTCCAAGAGTTGTTATCTTGCTTACACAGGTGACTGAAAAGAAAAGCATTATCTTAGTGCATGGTTTCACTGAATTTCAGTGTATTTAGTTGTCATAATATTATTATCACTATACTGGCATCTTCCCAGTTTGTCCAAGTCATACTGTTTTAAACTCATGCTCTCTTTCCCCTTTCAATGTAAACATGTTGAAAGTCTGACATCAGCCTCTGTACTCTCCACAGCCTAAATATATTCTCAGTTTCAAAGAATGTCTGTGAATGCAGAGGAGAAAAATAAGGATAAAGATCTCCTGCTTGCCATTGTGCTGCATGCTTCTTCCAAATATTCCTTCTTTCTTCTCTGTCTCTCCTCCTACTTTCTCTTTGCCGTCCTTTACTCTTCTTTCATTTCTCTCTATCGGGAAAGTTCTATTTTCTTTGATTCTAGGATCTCTAACACACATATATGGGTCTGACATAGACAAATCTCAGTTACTTTTGTCCTGTTCTTCTGAAAAGGAACATCTAGTAGTTTTTTAATCAGTGATTATGTTGGGGAAGTCAGGAGAGAGACTCAGAGGGTCAGGAGAAAAAATGGAAATATGCATCATCAGGGGGAGTGGAGTAGAAGGAACCTCTAGATATTTCCAGAAACTTGGGATGGGGGAGGATCCCAGGACTCAATGTGGGTGATCTTTGCCAAAGTGCTGACCAGTGGGGATATAGAACCCGAAGAGAACACTTTCAGTAGTCAGACAGGACCTCCAGTAGAAGGATTGGGACACCAACCTACCTAAAAAATTTTTAACCCAAAGTTGTTCCTGTCTAAAATAAATGCATAGAGAAGGGGTTGGGGATTTAGCTCAGTGGTAGAGCGCTTGCCTAGCAAGTGCAAGGCCCTGGGTTCAGTCCCCAGCTCCGAAAAAAAAGAAAAAAAAGAAAAGGAAAAAAAAAATAAATGCACAGAGAAAAAATGGAGCACACACTGACATAATGGCGAATTACTGATGAACAGAAGTTGGGATCCAGCTTATACTGAGTACTCTCTCTTACAATATTACTGACGCTGTGTTGTGTTTAAGAGAGAAGCCTTGCTTGTCTATCCTCTAAGAGGCTCCATCAGCAGTGTCGACATAGATGCAGATACAGCCAACATTGGAACTTAGGTTGGGCACATTATGGAAGAGTTAGATAAATGATTGCAGAAATTGAGGATGACAACCCCATAGAAAGACCAAGAGTGCCATCTATTCTGAACCCTTGGAAGTTCTCAGAAACTGAGCCACCAAAAAAGGAGCATTCGCCTGCTGTATCATAGGAATGTCTTATCTGGCTTGAGGGGAAAAAATGTGCCTAGTCCTGTAGAGACTTGATATACTAGGAATGGAGGATGCCAGTGGGGGGGGGCACCCTCTTAGAGGCAAAGTAGAGGGAGGTTGGGGAAGAACTCTTTCAGTGAACACCTACAGTTAAGCCAACATTTGGCATATAAATATATAAAATAAGTAATTTTTCAAATAGTTCCTGGAATAATTTAAAAATTATTAGTATTCAAATATAAATTAAAATAAACAAATACAATTATTTCTTTGAAATGAAAAGTATTGTTTTTTTTCTCATTTCTTCTCATGTTTACCTCATACCAGCATTCTAAAATAAATGGAAACATCACATGTAAAACTTTTAAAGAATCAAATAGCTTCTCCTTTCAGAGAATAATGTATAAAGAACTTGTTAACATCTTTAACTTGTAGATTGAAATTTAAAAACACAAAACTGAGAGATGGCTATAGCCCATTGTGGAAGACCTGCTCATCCATGCCTGCATACCTGAGTCTGTGTAGTCAGATTACGGATGGAAGGAATTGATATCTATGGGTTATACCTTAGTATCCACACATTTGTTGTGAAATATGTTACCACAGATACATAAACACACACACACACACACACACACACACATTCTCATATTGACAATATTTTCTGCACTTCACTGCAAAGAGAAGATTTTTTTTAACTGTACTGTAGTCATTTCATGTAGTTAACAAGTTAGACTGAAGATTTCATAAGATGAAACAGTATAATTTTATTCAAATCTAAGAATTTATGATACACTATGTAAGAAACTAACTTTTTAATATAAACATAATATATTCTTTACTCATACTATATCCTAATTTCCATCTGTCCTCCCTCACATTCCTTCTAGTTATGCCCTATATCCTCTGCCATTCAGACTCATTCTTTCTGTCTCTAATTACAAATAAACAGATTTTAAGGGATGACACAAAAATAAAACAAAATAAAATGCATTAGCTAATTAAAATGATTTATTTTCTTCATTAAATTGCAAATGGAAATTTACTGTATGAGTGATTAATACTGTTCCGGAAGATATACATGCACTGATGAGGTATAAGTGCTTATACAGCATTGGACACAAATATTCTAAAGAAATGTGAAAATGCCCATGCTAAAGATTTCACATTTTTATGAAGAAAACAATGATTTGACCATCATGTACCCAGGTAATCAAGATGAATTGCTTAATAACTAGCATTGATTGTTCTAGATAATTCTGTGAAAGCTATTAGTACTGAAAACTCAACAATGATCTGACCAAATTTTGAATTTTGTCTGCTATAACAATGATCTGCTACCAATTAGTCACCTCCAAATTTGATAGTGTTATGACTATTCCATCGCATTCTGAATTTTTTCTCATTTCTGTCCCAGGAGGGAACATACTCTAACTATACTAAGAGTTCTAAGAAGGATATGACTTAAATGGTCAGCAATAGTTTCCATATTTCCCCAGCAACAGTTTTCAGCCCCGTGCTATAGTAATGGTTCCAGAAGGTCTCTAGAGATAGAACCAACAGATTAAGACAAAGGTCACCTACCCTGGAATTTCCCTTATGTGCTTTAAATCAGCCCCTCAAGCTCACTTTTTGATCTCATCTTGGTAAGAAGAGACCCCAGCATGCTGGATTTCTGCAGAATAAAATGCTCTTTGCTTTTGCAGACTATTTGGGTCCCGGATATCCATCTTTGGTGAATCGTGGACAAGTGTAAATCAAATCATTCTCTGGTATAATTATGGATGCAAGGGTAAATTAATGAAAATTTTAAAGGGGACTTTATACCTATAAACAGTTACAGTAAAAATTCATAAATTAAACAAATAAATGACTCAATGATGCAATTCAAGAACTTAAAATAAACAAATAGATCACAAATCCAAAATATGGTAAACTATTGACAAGGACCAGCCTTGAATTGGAAAAGGATTCTGACAAAAGGGATGTTTGGAAAAGTAAAGAACGTGAAGTCAAGTCAAAGATCTAAGCTAATGACGTGTTCTGCTTGAAAAGACTTTTAGAGTTGGCTGCTCTCTATGATCTGCTTTCTTTCTGGAGATTTCTCTGTTTTCCTTGCTTACTATTCTAACAGTTCTATCTATCCATGTCTTGCGTGAATGGTGTGTGTGTGTGTCTGTGTGTGTGTCTGTGTGTGTGTCTGTGTGTGTGTTTGTGTGTGTCTAAGTTTGTGTGTCTGTGTGTATATGTGACCGCATGTGTGTGTGTGTGTGTGTGTGTGTGTGCGCGCGCATGCGTGTGTGTGTGTGTGTGAGTTCACCAAGCAGAAAACCAGGAGCCAACATCAAACTAAATGGGAAGAAACTTGAAGCAATCTCACTAAAATCAGGACAACACAAGGCTGACTACTATTTCCCTACCTATTCAATACAGTACTCAAAGTTCTAGGTAGAGGAATTAGACAATAAAAGGGGGTCAAAGAGATACAAATTGGAGAGAAGGAAGTTAAAATATCACTATTTGCAGATATGATAATATACAAAAGTGACCCCCAAAATTCCATCAGAAAACTTCTAAACTTGATAAACAACTTCAGTTAAGTAGCTAAATATAAAATTAACTCAAACCAATCAGTAGCATTCCTTTACTAACAGGATAACCAAGCTGAGAAAGATATTTGGCAAAGGATACCCTTCACAATAGTCACATATAATGTAAAATACCTTGCTGTGGTTCTATCCAGGTAACTGAAAGATCCATATGAAAAGAACTTCAAGTCTCTGAAGAAAGAAATTGAGGAAGATGAGAAGATCTTCCATGCTCATGGATTGGCAGTATTAATATAGAAAAATGACCATCTTGCTGAACGTAATCTACAGATTCAATGCAATTCCCATCAAAATTCCAATTAAATTTTTAACTGAGTTACAAAGAGTAATTTTCATTTGGAATAACAAAAAAAACCAAACAAACAAAAAAAATGGTAGCCAAAACTATTCTCAACAATAAAAGAACTTCTGGGGGTTGGGGATTTAACTCGGGGGTAGAGTGCTTGCCTAGCAAGCACAAGGCCCTGGGTTCGGTCCTCAGCTCCAGAAAAAAAAAAAAAAAGAACTTCAGGGGATGCTGAAGGAAAGGTCATCGAGAAACTGCCAGGCATGGGGATCCACCCCTTATATAGACACTTAACCCGCACACTATTGCAGATGCCAAGAAATGCTTGCTGAAAGTAGCCTGATATAACTGTCTCCTGAGAGACTCTGCCAGAACCTGACAACCACAACCATTGAACTAAGCATGAAGTACACTGTGGAGGAATTAGAGAAAAGATTGAAGGAGTTGAAGGGGTTTGCAACCCCATAGGAAGAATAACAATATCAACCAACCAGACCCCTCCTCCCAGAGTTCCTAGGGAATAAACCATCAACCGAAGAGTGCACATGGAGTGACCCATGCCTATAGCCACATATATAGCAGAGGATAGGATTGTCAGAAATCAATGAGAGAAGAAGCTCTTGGTCCTGTGAAAGTTCATAATTTTCCCAATGTAGGGGAATGGCACGGAAGGGTGGGTGGTAAGGGGAGCACACTCATAGAAACCGAGGTAAGGAGGATGGGATTGGAGGCTTCCAGAAGGGACCTTGGGAATAGGAATAACATTTGAAATGCTAATAAGGAAAATATCCAATAAAAATAATAAATAAATAAATAAATAAATAAATAAATAAATAATTCTCTGGATAGATCCTCTCCTGCAGAACATGTGTCCATTCCTTTACCTATTAATCCTGGCATTTGCTCCCAGTTTCCTTATGATTATCATATGAATCAACATCTCAGAACCCAGCCCTTTGATTCATAGGAGACAGCAAGCACACATTTTCTTTTAATATTACAAAAAACGTCAGAGATCTGCCTGCCTCTGTTAAACACAGATGGTTAACTAATTGGGTGGGACCCTATCATGAAATTACCATTTCGATAATATGTGAGCCTAATCATACTCTGTCCTAGGCTCATCCTAAACTCAGGAATTTGTTTGCTTTTTAAAAAAGAAACGAACAATAGTAACTGAGAAACAAAAACGTAGCTTGGTGGGATCTCCTACAATCACCACTCCCTAAATCTTTTTATAGCATTTATTAGTAATTTTCTTAACAAGTTCTCTCATAGCACAGCTGCTTTTGCTCATTAGATTTATGAAGCCCACATATAAATCATATTTCATCCTTACTTTGCATAGTTGAGAAATTATGTATTCTGAACTTACATATTAAGAGCTCTTTCCCCTGGCCTAAAGGCTATGCTGTAGGTCCTAGTGTTTAACGTTTTGTGATACCTTACCCATACCCTCAGATTCCTGCACTCATGCTCTATCTAATTATTTTGGATTCATGAATGTTCACAGTGAGACCATTCTTGAGAAGAGTCTTCCAATGCTAGTGGGTTCAGAAAATGTGTGCCTTATTGCACAAACAAGCCTTATGTATACAGAAGCCATCAATGTTCCTAGAGACTCCCTATAGAGCCCTGTCCCAAGGGCAGGAATCATGTCACTCTGTCACTACCAGGCTTGGCACAAAAAAGATAAATATCACAGCAGATATTAATGCAATAAAAGATTAAGAAATGATATAAAGAATCAATATACTGATTTTTTAAGAAGGTAAATGAATTAACAGCCCCTTATCCCAACTAACCCAAAAAAGAAACTATGTGGCCCAAATTAACAGGGTCCAAAATAAATAGAGAAATAGTATAATGAACATCAAATAAATTCAGAAAATTATAAGAAAATACGTTAAAATCACTGTTGCATAAAATTAGAAAATCTAAAAGATATGGACAAAGGTTTGATTCATTCAAACTACAAAACTTAAGTCAAGAAGAGACCATGAACTAAGCAGACTCAGAAAAAGGAGATTGGAGCAATAATAAAAACCCTTCCTACTAAAAGAAGTTCTAGTTTAGATGAATTCACAGTAGAACACTCTACCGGACTTTCAAAGAGGAGCTACAAAAAACAAACAAACAAACAAAAACAAAAAACAAAAAAAAAGGCAAAAAAAGAAACAAACAAAGAAAGAAACAACAAAAAAGGAGGTAAATAGAAGAGTTACTCCCATATTCAATCTATAAAATCATTGTTATTGTATTACCCAAACCACTTAAAAACACAAACAGGAAAAATAAAGTTTAAGGGAAAAGAAGAAAACTGGAAAAGAAGGAGACTGGGGAAATTTCAGGAGAAGTCGCAGGGAAAACATGGAGGCTGATGTTAAGATTTCCCTCTGTATTTACAGGTTGTTATGAATATTCTTAAGGAATGGATGTGTATAGGGCTTTGTATGTTTACGTGGGCAATTATATCTTATCAATTAGATCAGAGGTTATTGTGTCCTCTGAACTTTCATGCAGCAATTTAACTTTAAGAGAGTGTGTGGTGACTAGAGACACAGGGATGACACGAAGTTCGGATGTGTGTTTCTGGCAAGATATCTACCAGAAGTCTTGGGACACTGCAGTGCCAGATCTAGTGGGGGGGGGTAACTGAAAGCCACTTATATATATATTTTTTTAATTTTTTATCTATGTTAATTGAGTATTTCTTATTTACATTTCAATTATTATTTCCTTTCCCGGTTTCCAGGCCAACATCCCCCTAAACCCCTCCCCCTCACCTTCGATATGGGTATCCCCTTCCCCATCCTCCCACCATTACCGCTTGCCCCCAACAGTCACGTTCACTGCTGGTTTAGTCTTAGCATTACTAAGGGCTTCCTGTTCTACTGGTGCTCTTACTAGGCTATTCATTGCTACCTATGAGATTGGAGCCCAGGGTCAGTCCTCGTAGAGTCTTTGGGTAGTGGCTTAGTCCCTGGAAGCTCTGGTTGGTTGCCATTATTGTCCATACGGGGTCTCGAGCCCCTTCAAGCTCTTCCAGTCCTTTCTCTGATTCCTTCAACAGGGGTCCCGTTCTCAGTTCAGTGTTTTGCTGCTGGCATTCGCCTATGTATTTGCTGTATTCTGGCTGTGTCTCTCAGGAGAGATCTACATCTGGTTCCTGTCAGCCTGCACTTCTTTGCTTCATTCATCTTGTCTAATTGGGTGGCTGTATATGTATGGGCCACATGTGGGGCTGGCTCTGAATGGGAGTTCCTTCTGCCTCTATTTTAATCTTTGCCTCCCTATTCCTGGACAAGGGTATTCTTGTTCCCCTTTTAAAAAAGAAGTGAAGCATTCACATTTTGATCATCCTTCTTGAGTTTCATGTGTTCTGCGAATCTAGGGCAATTCAAACATTTGGGCTAATAGCCATTTAACAATAAGTGCATACCATGTGTGTTTTTCCGTGATTGGGTTACCTCACTCAGGATGATATTTCCCAGTTCCCTCCATTTGCCTATGAATTTCATAAAGTCATTAATTTTGAAAGCTGAGTAATATTCCATTGTGTAGATGTACCACATTTTCTGTATCCATTACAATGCTGAAGGACATCTGGGTTCTTTCCAGCATCTGGCTGTTATAAATAAGGCTGCTATGAACATAGTGGAACATGTGTCTTTATTATATGTTGGGGCATCTTTTGGTTACATGCCCAAGAGATGTACAGCTGAGTCCTCAGGTAGTTCAATGTCCAATTTTCTGAGAAACCTCCAGACTGATTTCCAGAATGGTTGTACCAGTCTGCAATCCCACCAACAATGGAGAAGTGTTCCTCTTCCTCCACATCCTCACCAGCATTTGCTGTCACCTGAGTTTTTGATCTTAGCCATTCTCACTGGTGTGAGGTGAAATCTCAGGGTTGTTTTGATTTGCATTTCCCTTATGCCTAAAGATGTTGAACATTTCTTTAGGTGTTTCTCAGCCATTCGGCATTCCTCAGCTGTGAATTCCTTTTTTAGCATTGAACCTCATTTTTAATAGGGCTATTTGCCTCCCTGCAGTCTAACTTCTTGAATTCTTCGTACATTTTAGATATATAGACCTCAATCTGTTGTAGGATTGGTAAAGATCTTTTCCCAATCTGTTGGTTGCCGTTTTGTCCTAACCACAGTGTCCTTTGCCTTACAGAAGCTTTGCAGTTTTATGAGATCCCAGTTGTCCATTCTTGATCTTAGAGCATAAGTCATTCGTGTTTTGTTCAGGAAATATTTTCCAGTGCCCATGTGTTCGAGATGCTTCCCAACTTTTTCTTCCATGAGTTTGAGTGTATCTGGTTTGATGTGGAGGTCCTTGATCCACTTGGACTTAAGTTGTGAACAGGGTGATAAGAATGGATCGATCTGCATTCTTCTATATGCTGACCCGTTGAACCAGCACCTTTTGCTGAAAATGCTATCTTTTTTTTCCATTGGATAGTTTTGGCTCCTTCGTCAAAAATCAAGTGACCATAGTTGTGTGGGTTCATTACTGGGTCTTCAATTCTATTCCATTGGTCTATCTGTCTGTCTCTGTACCAATACCAGGCAGTTTTTATCACTATTGCTCTGTAATACTGCTTGAGTTCAGGAATAATGATTCCCCCAGAAATCCTTTTATTTTTGAGGATAGATTTAGCTATCCAGGGATTTCTGTTATTCCAGATGAATTTGCAAATTATTCTTTCTAACTCCTTGAAGAATTGGATTGGTATTTTGATGGGGATTGCATCGAATCTGTAGATCGCTTTTGGTAAAATGGTCATTTTTACCATTTTTTGGTAAAATGTTCATATTAGTCCTGCCATTCCATGAGCATGGGAGATCTTTCCATCTTCTGAGGTCTTCTTAAATTTCTTTCTTCAGAGGATTGAATTTCTCATTGTACAGATCTTTTACTGGCTTTGTTAAAATCACAACGAGATATTTTATATTATTTGGGAATATTATGAAGGGGGTCGTTTCACTAATTTCTTCCTCAGCTTGTTTCTCTTTTGTGTAGAGGAAGGCTACTGATTTATTTGAGTTAATTTTATAACCAGCCAATTTGCTGAAGTTGTTTATCAGCTTTAGTAGTTCTCTGGTGGAACTTTTGTGATCACTTAAATATACTATATCATCTGCAAATAGTGATATTTGACTTCTTCTTTTCCAATCTGTATGACCTTGATCTCCTTTTGTTTTCTGATTGCTCTGGCTAGAACTTCAAGAACTATATTGAATAAGAAGGGACAGAGTGGGGAGCCTTGTCTACTCCCTGATTTTAGTGGGAATGCTTCAACTTTCTCTCCATTTAGTTTAAGGTTAGCGACTGGTTTGCTATATATGGTTTTACTACATTTAGATATGGACCTTGAATTCCTATTCTTTCCAGGACTTTTATCATGAAGGGGTGTTGAATTTTGTGAATTGCTTTCCCAGCATCTAATGAAATGATCATGTGGTTTTGTTCTTTCAGTTTGTTTATATAATGGATCACATTGATGGTTTTCCATATATTAAACCATCCCTGCGTGCCTGAGATGAAGCCTACTTGATTATGGTGGATGATTGTTTTGATGTGCTCTTGGATTTGGTTTGCCAGAATTTTATTGAGTATTTTTGCATCGATATTCATAGGAGAAATTGGTCTGAAGTCCTCTTTTTTTGTTGGGTCTTTGTCTGGTTTAGGTATAAGAATCTTTGTGGCTTCATAGAAGGAATTTGGCAGTACTCCATCCGTTTTAATTAAGTGGAATAGTTTGGATAGTGTTGATATGAGGTCTTCTATGAATGTCTAATAGAATTCTGCACTAAATCTATCTGGACTTGGTTGGGAGTCCTTTAATGACTGCTTCTATTTCATTAGGAGTTATGGGGTTGTTAAAATGGTTTATCTGATCCTGATTTAACTTCAGTACCTGGTATCTCTCTAGGAAATTGTGCATTTCCTACAGATTTTCAAGTTTTGTTGAATATAAGCTTTTGTAGTAGGATCTGACGATTTTTTGAATTTCCTCTGATTCTGTAGTTATGTCTCTCTTTTCATTTCTGATTTTGTTAATTTGGACATACTCTCTGTGTCCTCTCGTTAGTCTGGCTAGGGGTTTATCTATCTTGTTGATTTTCTCAAAGAACCAACTTTTGGTTCTGTTGATTCTTTCTATGGTCCTTTTTGTTTCTACTTGGTTGATTTCAGCTCTGAGTTTGATTATTTCCTGCCTTCTACTTCTCCTGGGTGTATTTGCTTCTTTTTGTTCTAGAGCTTTTAGGTGTGCTGTCAATCTGCTGACATATGCTCTCTCCTGTTTCTTTCTGTAGGCACTCAGACGCTATGAGTTTTCCTCTTAGCACAACTTTCATTGTGTCCCATAAGTTTGGGTATGTTGTACCTTCATTTTCATTAAATTCTAAAAAGTTTTAATTTCTTTCTTTATTTCTTCCTTGATCAGGTTATCATTGAGTAGAGCATTGTTCAACATCCATGTATATGTGGGCGTTCTTCCCTTATTGTTATTGAAGACCAGTTTTAGGCCGTGGTGGTCTGATAGGACACATGGGATTATTTCTATCTTTCTGTATCAGTTGAGGCCTGTTTTATGACCAATTATATGGTCAATTTTGGAGAAAGTACCATGAGGTGGTGAGAAGAAGGTATATCCTTTTGTTTTAGGATAGAATGTTCTATAAATATCTGTTAAGTCTATTTGGTTCATGACATCTCTTAGTCTGTCTATGTCTCTGTTTAATTTCTGTTTACATGATCTGTCCATTGATGAGAGTGGAGTATTGAAATCTCCTACTATTATTGTGTGAAGTGCAGTGTGTGCTTTGAGCTTTAGTAAGGTTTCTTTTATCTATGTAGGTGCCCTTGTATTTGAGCATAGATATTTAGGATTAAGAGTTAATCTTGGTGGATTTTTCCTTTGATGAATATGAAGTGTCCTTCCTTATCTTGTTTGATGACATTTAGTTGAAAATCGATTTTATTCGATATTAGAATGGCTACTCCAGCTTGCTTCTTCTGACGATTTGCTTGGAAAGTTGTTTTCCAGCTTTCACTCTTAAGTAGTGTCTGTCTTTGTCCCTGAGGTGTGTTTCCTGTAGGCAGCAGAATGTAGGGTCCTCATTGCGTATCCAGTTTGTTAACCTATGTCTTTTTTCTGGGGGGGTTGAGACCATTGATGTTAAGAGATATTAAGGAATAGTGATTATTGCTTCCTGTTATATTCATATTTGGATGTGAGATTATGTTTGTGTGCTTTTTTTCTCTTTGTTTTGTTGCCAAGACAATTAGTTTCTTGCTTTTTTCTTGGGTGTAGCTTGCCTACTTATTTTGGGCTTTACCATTTATTACTCTTTGTAGGGCTAGATTTGTAGAATTTGTAAATTTGGTTTTCTCATTGAATATCTTGGTTTCTCCATCTATGCTAATTGAGAGTTTGGAGGATACAGTTACCTGGGATGGCATTTGTGTTCTCTTAGGTTCTGTATGACATCTGTCCAGAATCTTTTGGCTTCCATAGTCTCTGGCGAGAAGTCAGGTGTCATTCTGATAGGTCTGCCTTTATATATTACTTGACCTTTTCCCCTTACTGCTTTTAATATTCTTTCTTTATTTTGTGCATTTGGTGTTTTGACTATTATGTGACAGAAGGAGTTTCTTTTCTGGTCCAATCTATTTGGAGTTCTGTAGGCTTCTTGTATGTTTATGGGCATCTCTTTCTTTAGGTTAGGCAGGTTTTCTTCTATGATTTTGTTGAAGATATTTACTGATCCTTTGACCTTGGAATCTTCACTCTCTTCTATACCTATTATCTTTAGGTTTGATCTTCTCATTGAGTCCTGTATTTCCTGTATGTTTTGGACCAGTTGCTTTTTCCGTTTTACATTATCTTTGACAGTTGTGTCGATGATTTCTATGGAATCTTCTGCTCCTGATATTCTCTCTTCTATCTCTTGTATTCTGTCGGTGATGCTTGCATCTATGGCTCCTTGTCTCTTCCTTTGGTTTTCTATATCCAGGGTTGTTTCCCTGTGTTCTTTCTTCATTGCTTCTATTTCCATTTTTAATTCCTTCAACTGTTTGATTGTGTTTTCCTGGAATTCTTTCAGGGATTTTTGCGATTCCTCTCTATAGGCTTCTACTTGCTTATTTATGTTTTCCTGTATTTCTCTAAGGGAGTTTTTCATGTCTTTCTTGAAGTCCTTCAGCATCATGATCAAATACAATTTTAAATCTAGTTCATGCTTTTCTGTTGTGTTTAGATATTCAATATTTGCTTTGGTGGGAGAATTGGGCTCTGATGATGCCATGTAGTCTTGGTTTCTGTTGCTTGGGTTCCTGTGCTTGCCTCTCGGCATCAGATTGTCTCTGGTTTTACTTTGTTCTGCTATTTCTGACAGTGGCTAGACTGTCCTATAGGCCTGTGTGTCAGTAGTTCTGTAGACCTGTTTTCCTTTTTTTCTTTCAGCCAGTTATGGGAACAGAGTGTTCTGCTTTCAGGTGTATAGTCTTTCCTGTCTACTGGACTTCAGTTGTTCCTGTGGGCCTGTGTCCTGATTCCACCAGGCAGGTCATTTGGAGCAGAAATTTGGTCTTACCTGTGGTCCTGTGACTCAAGTTGCTCCTTGGGGGCTTCTTTTGAGCTCTCCGTGAGGGCAGCATCAAGGAGGGCCTGCTCCTCCTTTTCCGGGAGCCCCCATGCTCCCAGGTCCCAGATGGCATTAGGTGTTTTCCTCTGGTGTCAGGAATGTGGGCAGAGTGTAGTCCCTTCTGGCTTCCCAGGCGTGTCTGCCTCTCTGAAGCTTTAGCTCTCCCTCCCAAGGGATTTGGGTGCAGAGAACTGTTGATCCAGTCACTTCAGGTCCGGGCAGTATCTGGAGCCCAAGGGACCTGCAGCTCCAGCGCCCCATCTTCCGGTTCCCAGAGGCTGTATACAGTTTCCTCTTGGGCCAGGGATGTGGGCAGGGGTGGGCAGTATTGGTGGTCTCTCCCGCTCTGCAGTCTCAGGAGTGCCCACCTCTCTGGGCGGTGAGCTCTCTCTCCCAAGGGGTTGGGAGCAGTGAGCTGTGGGCCAGGAGCAGTGAAGTTGGGGCTCCAGCTAAAAACCCACCACTTATATAATTTTACAACAACACAATCTATTTGATATTGGGAATAAGATAGGGCTGCCACTATCTCCCCTTCCTTTCATTCTAGTGCTGGACGCACTGACTGAAGAAAGCAGGTAAGAGGTAAAAATTAAAGTAATTTAAATAAGAAAGAGGTCAAATCCTCTCTATATGCAGGTGTTGTGTTATATGTAAAAGGTCTCACAAATTTCACTTAAAACTCTTAGTAATGTCTTACAAGTTCACCAAGGCATTGAAGTACAAAAGTCAACTTACGAAAAACAGCAGCCCTTCTACTAGCTAACCACAAAAAACTGAGAAAGAGATAATGGCATATTATACTTATAATAGCCAAAAAGACAAAGATAAAGTATCTTCAAATAGCTTGAGAAGGCTAGACTGATTCCATAACAGGGTTGAAATTGGCAGTTTCAGAGACTGGATCTAAGCCCAGGAAAGAAAGTTACTAGGAAAAAACCCAGGCTACAGGCAGCTAGTCAGAAACTACCCTGCAATCAGAGGTTGCCCTGCCATTTAGCCTTGGGCAAGGACAATGGGTCAGCTGGAGTTTCCAAACTTCCTCAGGTACTAGCTCAGCAATAGTTCCAGACGTCCACAGGAAGTTTCCAGCCTCCACATCCCAGTAATTGAATGTCTGGAGAGATAGACACAGCAGATTAACATGGAGGTTAACTGGACAGAAATTCACCTAATCTCTTTTAAATTGAACCTCTCTCCTTATCTTGGTAATGGGATACACCAACGTGTGAGTCTGAGTATCATATTCAATGAATCATGGACCCTTACAAAACCTAAGGAAGTAAGCAAACACAAGGAACCTTAACAATGAAAATTTCATATGTCTGAAGAAAAATTTGAGAAAGAAATCTGATAACGAAAAATTATCTCATGTTCATGGATTGATGGAATTGATAGTATGAATAATAATGACCATTCTACCAAAACTTTTACAGCCACTATTGCTGTTGTTTAAATATCGGCCTGTGCCCAGTTAACGCACACCAAGCCAACACAGTTCCATGTGGAGAGATTTAATGGAAGAATGAGACAAGGAAAGGGATGAGAGAATGAAAAGAAAAGAGAGAGGGGGCAGATCATGTATGCTTTTTATTTGCAATATGTCATAACTGCTCCAGGTGGAGTCGGGAATCGAACCAAAAAGTATACTGAGAATGTATTGCCATTCCCATGGCACCAGTGAACAAATGGTGTTCCTACTAGAGGTGAAGGCAATTCCTGATACCAACAACTGTTAAAATCAGTATTCTGGTTCCTCAGAAAAATGTGAATATTGCTATTGCAAGATGCAGATATGCCACACTTGAGCATAAACCGAAGGAATTTTATGCTACCAGAGAGAAACTTTCTCACTTATGTTCATAGCCATCCTATTATGATAGCCAGAAATTGAAAACAGCATTCAGGTCACACAAAATAAACCTGGAAAAGAAAATATGGAGCATATGCACAAAGGAGTATCACTTAGCTGTTTAAAAAACAAAAATACAAAAAATCTTGAAATTCTCAGAACAATGGACATAGTGAGAAAAAAAAATCATGTTGAGTGAGGTATCTCAGAACCAGAAAGACAAGTATGATAAGCCTTTGCTTTTATATAGACAATGGCTTTTAAGATAGTGATAATCAAGTTACAGTTCATAGAAATGGAAAGATATAAAGGAACGAAATAAGGAAAATATCATGAGATAAAGTTAGGTTAATAGATAATGTTGTTTGGTAGCATGGAATATGAGGGTGAAGTGTGAGGGAGTTTAGGAAGTTATTATGGAGATAGCAAAAATTAAGTGACAATTCAGAGGAAGTATGGAATATATGTGTATATATACTCCATATAAATAAGAACACACATAAGTACAACATTAAAACCCTGCCAACACTTAGGAGACACAGCACCAATAGGAAATCTTTTGCCCAAAAAATGGAGCTTCAAATAACGGTATTGCATTAAACCTAATTGAGTTGTTGGCCAAATAAATCTTTTGAGAACCTACAAACTACCAAGGAAGTAATGAAGATTGTATTTTGCTCTACACAAACTGACAGCAAGGCTTCATTGTAGAAAATAACAACTATACAACTCATTGAAAAGGAAGAAGTAGGAAGGCCTGATTACCACATAGAGCCTTGGCCCCTAGCCTCTAGCATCTATACAGGATAATACTCTGCACACTAGCAAAGAGAAATGTAAACACCAAGAAAACAAAATCCTCTAGGGTAACTTGATCAAAACTCACATGAACTTAAAAAGATTGAAGCAGCATGCATATGGCCTAAATTTCTGATGAGCCTGAAAGTTGAAGACTCAGGAAGAAGGGACACTTTGAACAGTGAATTTAGCATTTCTTTCTAAGTTGTTAAAAGTTTCCTATGAAACTCCCTAAGAAAAAACACAGGAAACACAGAATGAACCCTAAGCAGGAGAAGGGAAATTCATGTGCTTTTCATTCTTCTCAGCAATTATACAAATTTCAGAATACATGGTTACATGGAAAAAGTTTATCACGGGTTTACACATGAATTCAAATCATAAATCAAAATAAGAAGTTTATAGCAGTGAATGTTCACATGCATATTATTAGAAGTAATTATCTGGCTAAACATTCATCACTTATCACAGCTCCACAGATTCACTTTAGAGCTGTGAAAGGTAGCCTGTTTCCTGATTGAGCTAAGGCTAGAAACCTTGGTGACCCTGAAGAGAAAGTAAATGCTTCACTAGCTGTAGCTCTCCATGTATTTGTGACCATAAATCATGTAAGGGCAGCATGCCAAGCTCATCTATGGATAGAGGAGGTGACCTGTGGTCACGTAGGCTCATGACAGATCTCCATTTTAAAGACATATGGAAAGAGCCAGAGTTGTGTCAATCCAAGTCCACCGGAAAAATTCTACCACCAACCAGAACCAGCTTAGTTCCTGGAACAACTACAAGCCAATTATTACACAAAGTCATCTTTAACTTCCAGCCAACTCCCTTGGAAAATCCTGAACGGTCCACTGACCACAATTCAGTTTGAAGGCTGCATTGCTCTGCCAATAATAACCTGTCTAGTTACTATTCTGCCCTCATTGTTTGAAATCTGCCCTTATCAAAGGTATACAACTCCCCGTTAGAGTCTGTTCAGGGTTATCTCCCCCTCAAAGCAGGGCTACCCCAACATGCTAGAGAAAATAAACTTCCTCTTGTTTTTCATCAATCACTGCCTCCATTAGTCTCATTCAAGGGGTCCTGATAGAGGTTCAACTCAAATCTCACAATACCTAAAGCCTTGGTGGACTTAGCCAATATGCTTTCCTTCCCAGACTCCCCTCCCTGCAAAATGTATTTAGCCCCAGGCCCACTGGGAGAAATGGGGTGTTGCTCTACACATCCACTTTCCTCCATGACAATAAATAGCTTAAAACTATGAACTACCTCTACTCATAGGAATCTGCCATGGGGAGCCATAGAGAAGTCCTTTGCCTAAAGAGCCACGATCTAATCTCCCATAGAAGGCCTCTCTGCACTCTGAGCTGTGGCTGCTGTGTAAGCCAAATCCAAGTCAAATGTCATCATCAAGCCAAGGACTCTCTTTCTTCCCGAGGAGACTAATTTGAACCCCACCAGTACCCACTTCCATTCTCAGCTCTTTCACAACTCATAGCAGTGCCTGAGTGTCTGAGACCCTGAGAAACATGAAGAACCGGCCTTCTTGCAGGTCCTGGGACCCCTGACACCTAAAATCCCCCCAACCAGTTCCAGCTGTCCTGTCTGTTCCTCAGACTGTACTTCCCCAACCCCTAGAGAGGTGTCCTGAGATTGCCCAAGAGTTGACACCCACCAGTGACAGTGTGGTTAAGCTCAGTCAACTCCAGCGTCTATGCCCTGTGGCAGAGTGGACACATGACAGTTCACTGAGAGGTAAAAACTGTAACTGAGTTAAAAGTGAATAAACAAAGTCACTATTTTATCTTCTATCCTAGCACCTATAATAAATTGGTGACTTTTGGTTAATGATTTTACAATCTTTTGGAATGTGCTCTGAGTAGTAAAATATTAGTAGCAATTAATTGATGACATTAAAGACTGACTGAGTTCTCATTACAGGTTTGACTATCAGAAAGACCCCAATAACTTTCTCATGATAAAACAGCTTAAATAAATACTAATATAATTTTAGGAATTCTTATAGAATCATCATAACAAATTGAGATATCATCTATTTATATAGCACCACTATAAGACAGTTAGTTGTTCGGCACAGATATGCTCAAATCAAAGTGGCTAATACCTAATGATTGATTTATATTTAATAATAACTGGAAAAGCATTTTAATAATAGTTATCTTTCATAAAATGCTTTGTCCTGGGCCTTGCCTACCAGAGTTGAGTTATAGATTTTTTCATTTTAATTATTTTATATACTTACATCCCTGTCATTGCCCACCCACCTCAGTCCTACCTCCTACAGTTCCTTATTTTCTCCTTATATTCTTCTTCACCCTTGCCTCCCAATGAGTACTTTATATCCCACCGGCCTCCCCATTCCCTGGGGCCTCAAGGCTTTCCAAGATTAACCACATTGCCCATTGAGGTCAGATCAGGTAGGCTTCTGCTATGTGTGTGCCAGGGCCCTCAGACACAACTCCTGGTTAGCGGCACAGCCTCTGGGAGTTCCCTGGGGTCTGGATTATTTGAGACTGCTGATCTTACTATAGGGTCTCTATCTGTTTTCAGTTTCTTCAATCCTACCCTTAATTCTAATCATAGGGTTTTCTGATTCCAGTCCAATGGTTGAGTGAAATTACCTGTTTCTGATTCAGTCATTTGATGGCAGGACTTCTCTGAGAATAGCCATGCCAGGCTCCCATATATAAGAACATCATAGCATAGTAGTGCTAGGCCTCGGTGCACCCCAAGAGATGGGCCCCAACTTGGGCTGTTCACGGGATTTCCTTTCCTTCTGTCTCTTTGCCAGTTTTGTCCTTGAGATTCTTTTGGGTAGGAATAATTCTGGGTCAGGAATTTTGACTATGCATTAGTAATCCTGTACCTCCACTCAAGACTCTGACTAACTACTGGTGGTGGAGTTTTTGAGTCTCTAATATTCTCTAGAACATGCCCCTGCCTCCCACTCTGGGGCTGCTTATTTCCATAATTCTTTTCACCCTCTGCTGTTCTCTCCATTTTCATCCCCCATACCTGATCTTGTTCTCCTTTTCCCATTGGCCTCCTGCCACCAAGATCCCTTCCTCCCTCTGAGTCAGGTGATGATTTCTTACCACTTCTAAGTAGGAATGAAGCCTCATCAATTGGACATTTCTGCTAGTTACATTTTTATGGGTTATAAGTTGTACCCTAGGTATTCTTTACTGTTTAGATAATATCCACTTCTCAGTTAATAAATACCATGCACACCCTTATGGATCTGAGCTGCCTCAGTCAGACTATTTCTAACAATTTCTAGTTCCAACAATTTGCCTGCAAAAGTCTTGATCTCCTCGTTTGTTGTTGTTGTCATTGTTGTTGCTGTTGTTGTTGTTTCTTTTTTGTTATTTTTTATTTATTGCATATTTCATGTATTTACATTTGAAATATTATCCCCTTTCCCCACACTCTCATACTCCCACCCACCTCCCCCTGCTTTTATGAGGATGAACCCATTCCCATCAACCCACTCCAAACTCAATGCCCTAGCAATCCTACTTTGGGGAAACAAACCTTCACAGGACTAAGGAAATTTCCTCCTATTAATGATGAACAATGGCATTCTCTGCTACATATATGGCTGGAATCATGGGTCCCTCCATGTGTGCTCATTAGTTGTGGTCTAGTCCCTGGGAGCTCCGATGGAGTCTGGTTGGTTGATACAGTTGTTCTTCCTATGGGGTTGCAAACCACTTCTGCTCTTTCAGTCTTTTCTCTAACTCCTCCATTGGGGTCCCCTTGTTCAGCAGAAAAATAGAAAACAAAATGATGTCAAAGAGATATAAATGGGAAAGAAAGAAGTCAAAATATCACTCTTTGTAGACACTATGATAGTATACTTAAATTACCCCAAATATTCCACCAGAGAACTTCTTCAACTGATAAACAACTTCAGCAAAGTGGCTGAAGAGAAAATTACCTCAAACAAATCAATAGCTTTCTTCTACTGAAACGATAAACAGGCTGAGAAACTAATTAGAGAAATGAAACCATAATAATATCAACAAATAATATAAGATATCCTTGTTTTTAATCTCTAAATAGAGTTCTGTATTGTAAATGAGCCCAATTTTCTGTATCCATTCTTTGTGTTAGGGACATCTCAGTTTTTTCCAGCTTCTGGCTATTACGAATAAGGCTGCTATGAACATGGTAGAGCTCATGTTCTTATGGTATGTATGGGTATCTTTTGGGTACAGGCTGGGTCTTCATGTATAATTATTTCCAGTTTTGTGAGGAACTGGCAGATTGATTTCCAGAGTGGTTGGACCACTCTGCAATGCCACCCTCAGTGGAGGATTGATCCCCTTTTTACACATCCTAGTCAGCATTTTCTGTCACTTGTGCTTTTGATATTCCCATTCTAATTGGTGTGAGGTGAAATCTCAGGGTTGTTTTGATTTTGTTTTATTAGATATATTTCTTTACTTACATTTCAAATGTTATTCCCTTTCCTGGTTTCCTGTCCATAAGCCCCCCATCCCCTCCCCCTCTCCCTTAAGGGTGTTCCCCACATCTATCCCCCTTTCCTTCCCTCAACATTCCCTTGCACTGTGGGTCTAACCTTGGGAGGACCAAAGGCTTCCCCTTCTCTGGTGCCCCAACAAGGCATTCTCTGCTACATATGCAGTTGGAGCCGTGGGTCAGTCCATGAATAATTTTCTGGTAGTGGTTTAGTCTCTGGAAGCTCTGGTTTGTTGGCTTTGTTGTTCTTATGGGGTTGTAAGGTCCTTCAGCTCTTTCAATCCTTCCTCTAATATACCCCAAGGGGATCCTGTTCTCAGGTCCTTGGTTTGCTGCTAGCATTGATCTATGTATTGGACATGCTCTGGATGTGTCTCTCAGGAGAGATCTATATCTGGTCCCTTTCAGCATGTACTTTTCAGCTTCATCAAAAGTACTAGTTTTGGTAGCTGTATATATATATATATATATATATATATATATATATATATATATATAGTATAGTTTTGGTAGCTGTATATATATAAATATGGGTCACATGTGGGGCAGGCTTTGAATACCCATTCCTTCAGGCGCTACTCTAAACTTTGCTTCCATATCTCCTCCTATGGCTATTTGTCCCCTTTTAAGAAGGATCAGGAGCATCCACATTTTGGTCATCCTTCCTTAGCTTCCTCTGATCTGTGGATTGCATCTTGGGTAATTAGAGCTTTTGGGCTAATATCCACTTATCAAAGAGTGTGTACCAATTGTGTTTTCTGCAATTGGGTTATCTCACTCCAAATGATATTTTCGAGTTCATTGCATTGGCCTATAAATTTCATGAAATCATTGTTAAAATATACAAAGAACTCAAGAAGTTAGACTCCATAGTGCCCAATAACCCTATTAAAAATGGGGTAAAGAACTAAAAAAAACATTCCCAGCTGAGAAATATCGAAGGCAGAAAAGCAGCTAAAGAAATGTTCAACATCCTTAGTCGTTAGGGAAATGCAAATTATAAAAATAAATAAATAAAAAAAACCTGAGATTCCACCTCATACCAGTCAGAATGGCTAAGATCAAAATCTCAGGTAACAGCAGACTCTGGTGAGGATGTAGAGAAAGAGGAACAATCCTTCATTATTAGTGGGATTGCAAACTGGTACAATCACTCTGAAAATCAGTCTGGAAGTTCCTCATAAATTGGACATTGCACTACCTAAGGACACAGCTATACCTCTCCTGGGCATATACCCAAAGGGTGCACCAACATACAACATAAAACAAAGACATGCTCCACTGTGTCCATAGCTGCCTTATTTATAATAGCCAGAAGCTGGTTGTTTTGATTTTTATTTCTCTGATGATTAAGGACTTAGAGGATTTCTCTAAGTACTTCTTAGACATCTGATATTTTTCTGTTGTGACTTCTTTATTTAGCTCTGTACCTCATTTCTTAATTCCATTATTTGGGTTTATTGGTGTTGACTTCTTGAATTCTTTATGTATTTTGGAAATTGGTCCTCTGTCAGAAGTAGGATTGGCGAAGATTATTATTACTATTATTATTATTTTTTTTGCAATATGTAGGTTGGTGATTGTCCTATAGACAGTGTCTTTTACCTTCCAGGAAATTTTCAGTTTCATTAGGTCTCATTTATCAATAGTTGATCTTAGAACCTGAGCCAATAGTATTCTCTCCAAAAAAATTTTCTCCTGTTCCACTGAGTTCTAGGCCCTTTAACACTTTTTTTTCTAATAGATTCATTGTATCTGGTTTATGTTGCACTCCTTGATCTACTTGAAATTGAGCTTTGTGCAAGGTGATAAATAAATATGGATCAATTTCCCTTCTCCTACACACAGACCTCCAGTTCAACCAGCTCCATTCATTGAAGATGCTTTCTTTTTTTATATTGTAGGTTTTTTTTTTTTTTTGCTTTCTTGTCAAAGATCAAGTGTCCATACATATATGGGTTTACTTCTGGGTCTTTGATTTTATTCCATGGATCAACCTGATTATCTCTGTCCTAATATCATGTGGTTTTTACCACTACTGTTTTGTAGTACAGCTTGAGGCCAGAGACTGTGATTCCCCCAGTTTTTTCTTTTTTATTATTGAGAATGTTTTGGCTATTCTGGGTTTATGAAAGTAAGAATGGGCTTTTTTATATGTGTGAAGAATTGTATTCGAATTTGGATGGGGATTTCATTAGATCTGCAGATTGCTTTTAGTAAAATGGCCACTCTTATTAGTTAATCCTACCAGTCCATGAGAATGGGAAGTTTTCCCATCTTCTGAGATCTTCTTTGATTTTATTATTCATTGGGGTGTGTGAGAAGGAGGGTAGAACTTTTGTCGGCTGTGCTGTGTGGCTATCCCAGCTGCTGTGGGTATTTGGGTGAAATTCTCACCTGTGTTCTTGGTCACTGAGGACCTCCTGGGAACCACACAGGCTGCAGTGTTTTGGCAGGTATCTGCCAGGCCACTGACCTTCATGGTAGATTATCTAATCTAAGGAAAATTAATCTCAGGAGGATCACCCACTAGTTACTAACTTGTATTACAATGGCTCCTGACAAATAGTACTATCATTCAGAATTTTTGAGGAATAACTTAAGGTCTTACAAATTTTGTTTATATTTTCTCTAAGATGTGAAAAGTTTTATTTCCTACATTGCTTCATTTTCAATCATCTGAATATATGGAAAGAATATAATTAAGTAATTGCTCAGGTTCATGCATATGCTACCGCATATCACATAATTCCTCTGGAGAAGGGTTGCCTCTGAATATGTTGCCTGTCATTGTATCCTATTCCCTATCCCAACTGCCTGGTTGGGACTCAGTGAGAAAGAATGTGCCTAGTCCTGGGACTAGATATCCCAGAGTCAGGTAGTATCCAAGGAAAGCTTCTTCTCTGAGAAGAAGAGGAGGGGTAATGGGGGAAGGTACTAGTAATGGCAGGACTCGGAGAGGAGGAAGGAGGAAGACTGTGATGAGGATGTAAAATTAAGAATAATAAATCATTTAAAGAAAATGTTAAGGAATATAATTACTTTTGAATACTGTAAGTTTTGTCTTGCTGAGGAGCTTATCAACTCAGTTATGCTCATTACTACTGCTGTCCCTTCCATGCACAATCTATGCTGAAATAAAAACATGAATATTTTAACCTTCCAATAAGGACTAAAGACTAATTTCTTTTTAGAAATACTCTAGGTTTCTGGCAAAAGATTGGAACTATTGAGAATAGCAGGCTCTGGACTGAACTGATACACTTCTCAGGCTCTAGAATACAGAGAGATCTGGATACACTACCGGGCTGAATCATATAACAATTCTAAAAATCATATTAAGTACATTCATACTCAAAAATAGATTCTCTTGTAGAGATGAACCAGTTGTAGAAAATTGAAATGGGGGAAAAGAAATCATACTTACAGGACTAGAGAGGAGTAGGTAGAAAATCATGGGAGGAAATAAGAGTCAGAGCAGAAACTACAAGATCCTATGAGCTGAATGACCTGACAATGTATTGTATTGAAAACAGAGATCTTTGGGTTATGGAAGAGACCCCAGGTAATATTAATTAGAGAAGAACAGAAATAGACATTGAAATTCTTTTACCTCAAGACATGACTACACATCAGTATTATCTTAGAAATAAATGATATTTCATCTCACACACACACACACACACACACACACACACACACACACACACCTTCTTCTATTGAATTTGCCGAAACAATGGACAGAATAAATTCTTTCCTTTACTATTTACTCTTTTCAGGTCAAAATATTATTAGACCTTCAATCCTCAATCATGATAGATGGTGGGCTTTCATAAAGTGTTGGATACAAAGGCCTAGTTTTGGGAAATATTCAGTTATATATGTCAGTGAAGTTGAAAGAATGGAAAGGAGAAGAAAGGATAGAATTTCAATGTAGAAATCTCCTTTCACCCATGCTCCACTTTGTTCCTAGCAGCTTATTTGTAGTTGCCAGAAGCTGGAAGGAACCCGGATGCCCTTGAACAGAGGAATGGATACAAAACATGTGGTACATCTACACAATGGAGTACTATTCTGATAGCGAAAACAATGACTTCCTGAAATTCATATGCAAATGGATAGAACTAGAAAATAGCATCCTGAGGGAGGTAACTGAATCACAAAAACATACATGGAATTCAATCACTGATAAGTGGATATTAGCACTAAAGCTCATATTACCCAAGATAAAACCCACAGACAACATGAAGCTCAAGAAGGATGAACATAGTGTGGATGCTTCAGACCTTCTTAAAAGGGGGAACAAAACTCTTCATAGGAGTGGATGTGAGTGCAAGGTTTAGAGCAGAGACTGAAGGAGTGGACATTCAGAGCCTGCTCCACCTGGGTACACAGCCAATTTATATATAAATAGCCACAAAAACTAGACAATATTGATGAAGCCAAAAAATACATGCTGACAGGAGCCTGACATGGACATCTCCTGAGATGCTCAGCCAGAGCATGTCAATAAAGAGGTGAATGCTCGTAGCAAACCCTTGACCTGAGAACAGGGTCCCTCTTGGAGGAATTGGGGAGAGGATTGAAGTTGCTAAAGGGGTTAGCAACCCCATAAGAACAACAGTACCAACCAACCAGAGTTTCCAGGGACTAAACTACTGCTCATAGACTATACATGGACTGACTCATGACTCCAACTGCATATGGAGCAGAGGATGGCCTTGTTGGGACACCAATAGGAGGAGAATTCCTTGGTCCTGCCAAGGCTGGAATCCCCAGTTCAGGAAATGTCAGGGGGTTGTGAAGGGGGTTGGTTAGGAAGAGGGAATACCCTCATAGAAGAAAAGGGAGGGGTATAGGATGGGGGCTTATGTCTGGGAAACTTGAGAAAGGGAATAACATTTGAAATGTGAATCTAAAATATCCAAGAAAAAAAGAAAGAAAGAAAGAAAGAAAGAAAGAAAGAAAGAAAGAAAGAAAGAAAGAAAGAAAGACAGAAAAATCCTTCCTTGAAAAGGGAATCGTTTTCAAAACGAAGAGGGTGGAAAGTTGGCCAGAATAAGTGAATGAAAATCATATAAGATAGAAATACAAAAGAGATAGTATGAGATTAAAGATACAGGGTAAATGTCAAGTGTTGAAAAAACATAGAAAATAAAGATATTATTTGAACCTCACACTTTATGCATACAAGTGCTAAAGCCTAACACTTCTGAGCATAGCTTTAAAAGGAAGGAAAGATATACTTTGCAACTCTGAGCTTTCGCTTTTCTTTTCTTTTCCTTTTTTTTTTTTTTTTTTTTTACTAATCATTCCACTTGTTTACGTCTCCAATGATATCCCACTTCCTGGTTACTCCCTCTACCAACCACCATCCCATGTTATCCCAGAACCTGGTTACCCCTCTACCAACACACCCATTCCACACATGCCATCCCACTACACTTTGTCAGTATGAGAGTGCTCTCCCAGCCACCCTCACTCTCCTGCCCTATTGCTCCAGCATCCCCCTATGCTGGGGTATCAAGCCTCCCTGGAACTAAGAACCTCTCTTTCTTTGCTGTGAGGCAAGTTGACGATCTGCTACCTATGTATCTGGAGCCATGGGTCCCTCCAGGTATACTCCTTGGTTGGTGGTCTAGATTTTGGGAAACTGGGTTGTCAGGCCAGCCTATATTGTTCTTCAAATGAAGATGCAACCCCCATCCTCTACTCCAGAAAACTGAACAGGAAATATGTGCCAGGGGTGGATGAGGAACTGCGGATAGCCACAGGAGGGTCCAGACGCCAGAGAAATGTGAAGCTTCCAGGACACAACAGGGATGCCTTTAGCTGAAAGGGCAGAGAAGGGGGAGATAAATCCTGTAGAGACCTCTTCCAGCAGATGGGCATGGCAAAGTCACCCATCGAGGGATGAAGACACCTACCCATCGCAAAGTTTTGTCCAAGAAACGTTATTGTCCAAAGGAAGAACAGGAACAAAAAAAATGGAATGGGACATAGAGACAACCAGGAACTTCCCCACTTGGGGAATCCATCATGACTTAAAACACTAAACCCAGCCCTTGCAGTGGTCAAGAGGTGCTTGCCATCAGGAACCTATGTAGATGTGAATGCTTGGAGTTAAACTCCATATGGAGCTCAGGGAACCTGGTGGAGGAGCTGGCAGAAGAAACTGAACTTTCTTACAGACAGGACTCTGAAAAGTGCCCCTCAGTTTAAGTTATGCTCTAAAGTAATTCTGTAAATTAAACTATCAAGTGAATTCTAGGAGAACCATATGTACAGTAATTAATATGTTTCACAGTACTTACAGTTGTCAGTTAAACCTCAAACCTCCACCCTGGGCATAGAGAAGAAAAGGTTCAGAATAATAGTAGCCTGTACTCTGAGTAGCTTACTGACTTTTTTCTCTGTCCCATTTTTCCATGAGACTGCACCGTTCTCTCAACAAGCTCTTACACTTTGCTACTAGAAAAAAAATGAACTAGAAAATCAAGTTACACTTCCAAGGTCCTTATCATGATTAAACAAATTACTACAAATAATGAAGTTATCCTGGTAGTTACACTGAATTATCATTGTATTTATTTAACACATTATTATCAACGCTGTTTTGTTTTCCTTTTTAATGACACTAGTGATACCGTTGAAAACTCTTGTTCTGTTCCCACCCTCAGTGCAACCCTTTGACAATTTGCCATTTAGCACTACTCAATGTCTATTTGTCCTCTCTAATTCCCAGAAGTGTTTCTTTGCTCCAGAACAAACGATGAGAAAAGGGAATCTTAACCACAACTGGGCTGCATGTGTTTATATATTTTCTTTCTTTCTTCCTTTCTTCTCTGACCTGACACAACCTATGACTTCATTTTTTACTTTTTAAGTTTATGCATATACAAAATATGTTAGGACAAATCCACCACAAATGCTTAACTCAATAATCCTTCACTACTCCCCTAATATTTCTTGTTTTTATATTTCCAAGAGATTTGTGTCTTCTAAGGAAAACCTAAAGATTAATGATCACTGTTTTTGACATTAATAATTAAACAGAACTACAGAGAGAATATCTCCATTCTGTATCTGGAATACTTCTTGTGGAAGAATATTACTTGAGGAAGTTATTCCTAATATGAATATAAAGGTTCTATTGTTCATTGTCCTGTATTGCTCCATGAGTATTACTTCCCTTTAATATATAGAATTATGGTAATTAAGTATGAGATTTCAAATGAACTGGGGAATTTTTAAAAATATAAAAAGAAATAGATATGTAGTCTAGGGTAGAACTCTTACATAATGTGTATATGAACTTGTGCTTAAATTAAAACAATACACACACACACACATTATTAAAAAAAGTGGTCTTTGATGTACAGAGAGCACATGCAAGTGTAAGTATGCCACAGCATTAATCCCATGAATAGATGGGCAACTAGATCCTTTTTTCCATAACAAATAAAAGATAAGGAATTCCAGAGGCAAATGTGGGAGAATTCTCCCAGAGGCCATTCATTAACAAAGTGTTTTGCTCTTTCTAATTTGCAGTTCTAATAAGTAAATAAAATATACTAGGCATATACTCAGGGGGCAAAAAGAGATAACCTTGCTCGAGCTGTTAGGAGGGCACATGGAGAGCAAGATTCATACGTGTTCCATTGGAATAGGGTGCTGAGGTCCACTGCATGTGTGCTCTGTGGTTGGTGGTTCAGTCTTTGTGAGTCCCTATGGGTTCAGATTAATTGATTTTAAAGGTTTTATTGTGCTAACATTGACCCCTCTGGCTCCTTCAATCTTTCTATCCCATCTCCAACAAGATTCCCTGATGTTTGTGGGTCTCTTCATCTGATTCAATCAGCCACTGGATGATGCCTCCCAGAGGATATTTATGTTAGGTCCTCGTCTAAACTTATAGGAGAATACCACCAATAGTGTCAGGAATAGCTTATTTCTCATGGTATGGGTTTCAAGGGAAGCCAATTATTGGTTAAATATTCCCACAATCTTTGAGCCATCCTTATCCCTGTTGAACCATTTGTAGGTGCATTGGTGTCTGCATTTGTGCACTGGAAATCTTACAGGGGTTGGCTGTTTCAATTTCAGTATCTCCAATTGTGAGGACTCTTAGTTAGGTTCAGCTAAACAGGTTTCTGAGTTTTCCCTGTCCTAGGTTTCCAGTTTTCTCAGAGATGCCTTCCCCCAATCTCAGTTCTTTCTCCCAGTTCTCTTTTTCATTTCACTCTCACTCCTTCATTACCAAACTTGATCACCTCTTTTTCTCTTGCTTCCTCTGCTACACAGTTACCTCCTTCCTTCCATCACCAATGCATATTTTATTTTCCGTTATCAGGGGGATTTAAGCATTTGCACTTAGTTCCTCCTTGTTATTTATTTCTTTGGGTCTGTGGATTGTAATAAGGATATCTTGTACTTTATGCTAATGTCCACTTATAAGTGAATCCATTCCATCGGTGTCTTACTCTGGTTTATCTCACTCAGTGATATGTTCTAGTTCCATCAATTTGTGTACAAATTCCATGATGCCCTTGTTTTTTTTAGAACAAAAAAAACAATATGTGTTTAATTCACTTTAGTTCACATGGGGTAAGGAGATTGGACAAACATGTTTAGAGAAGAGAAAGAGGTAACAGCTATTTTCATCTTGATGTCAAATGATATATATATATATATATATATATATATATATATATATATATATATAATTCATCAAGCAACTGGCAACGTGGTTAAGATGCTCCTTCCATAATGTCTGTAGGAAGGTTGAAAGAAATGGTCTTAGAAGTGAATCTTCATCAAGTCAATCACACAAGACTCTACCTGCCAAGTGGCAGATTTAACACAATGATGCTCAGGGGCTGTCTTCCAAAAAATGGCTTGATAAAAGTAGTTGTGTGCCCTCGGCAGGAATGTTGTCTCCTCCTGGAGATGTGTCTGAAAAATTCTCACCCATAATGTCCATACTGTTTGCTTTCCATCCAGTCTGTGTTTTCCAGATATCTGCCCTGTCTGGACACCATGTCATAGAAACTCAACAGTTTTTTGGACAAGGATGAGTTGAGAGAGACACATTGAAAGAATAGCAATAGGCTACAAAGAACTAAAAGTCATAAGAAATCTTCAGATGGAAAATAATTCTATGGCAGTTTCCTCACACATTGAATAGAGCAATGTTTCCAAGCCTGGAGAAATGATTGTTAAAAACAAGAGAAATACAAACAGAATCTTAGGTCATTCTCCAGTGCTTGCCTCAAAAGATGAAGCAGATGGCACATGATATTATTCCTAGTTCTAAAGGACTTCTGAGAACCACTGTGTTATTGACTGTGGGGTCAAGATAAAGTAAAGGTGAACTATTGTAATCTTCTTTGACATACGCAGTATACAGCACCCCACTTTTGTGTTTTTAGACAGGGTATGTAACTCTAACTGACCTGACATTACCTGTGTGCCTTGAACTTGAAGTAACATGCCCATCATCCCCCTAAGTTCTAGAAATACTTGTGGGAACCAACACGTTGACCTTCTCAATATCTCTTAACCTCAGCCACTGAGAAAAACTTGCAGGAAAGTTGTATTGGCACATAAATGACCTGGGCTGCATATCTACCTCTGTTCTAGCTTTCTCTTGTGCAAATTCCCCCCTTATCGTAAGTCTGGATGCTGTGATAAGGCTCTGTCACTGAGTTCTGATGGTAACACCATCCACTGAGCTTGTATGGAGGGGAACTAAGATGATATACCTCAAATGCTAGAGCCTGCTTATAGTCAGAGCTAAGCATTAATATTGACAAGGTTTTCTTGGTTCTTGTCTTAGTTAGGGTTTTACTGCTGTAAACAGGCACCATGACCAAGCCAGGTCTTATAAAGGATATGTAATTGGGTTGTCTTACAGGTTCAGAGATTAAGTCATTCATCATCAAAGTGGGAGCAGGGCAGCATCTAGGAAGAGCTGAGTGTTCTACATCTTCATCTGAAGGCTGCTAGTGGAAGACTCACTTCGGGGCAGCTAGGGTGAAAGTCATTTTTTTTCTTTTGCATCTTTATTAACTTGAGTATTCCTTATTTACATTTTGATTTTTATTCCCTTTCCCAGTTCCCTAGCCAACATCCCCTTCCCCCTCCCCTTCTCCATAGGTGTTCCCTTCCCCATCATCCCCCCATTACCACCCTCTGGCCTCAACAATCATGTTCACTGGTGGTTCAGTTTTGGCAGGACCAAGGGCTTCCCCTTCCACTGGTGCTCTTACTAGGTTATTCATTGTGACCTATGTGGTTGGAGCCCAGGGTCGGTCCATGTATAGTCTTTGGGTAGTAGCTTAGTCCTGGAAGCTCTAGTTGATTGACATTGTTGTTCATATGGGGTTTCAAGATCCTTCAAGCTCTTTTAGACCTTTCTCTGATTCCTGCAACGGGGGTCCCGTTCTCAGTGAAATCTCAGGGTTGTTTTGATTTGTATTTCCCTTATAACTAAAGATGTTGAACATTTCTTTAGGTGTTTCTCAGCCATTTGGTCTTCCTCAGCTCTGAATTCTTTTTTTTTAGCTCTGAACCCCATCTTTTAATTGGGTCATTTGTCTCCCTGCGGTCTGACTTCTTGAGTTCTTTGTATGCTTTGGATATAAGCCCTCTATCAGTTGTAGGATTGGTAAAGATCTTTTCCCAGTCTGTTGGTTGTCGTTTTGTCCTAACAACAGTGTCCTTTGCCTTACAGAAGCTTTGCAGTTTTATGAGATCCCATTTGTTGATTCTTGATCTTAGAGCATAAGCCATTGGTGTTTTGTTCAGAAAATTTTCTCCAGTGCCATGTGTTCAAGATGCTTCCCCACTTTTTCTTCTATTAGTTTGAGTGTATCTGGTTTGATGTGGAAGTCCTTGATCCACTTGGACTTAAGCTTTGTACAGGGTGATAAGCATGAATCTATCTGCATTCCGCTACATGCTGACCTCCAATTGAACCAGCACCATTTGCTGAAAATGCTATCTTTTTTCCATTGGATGGTTTTGGCATCTTTGTCAAAAATCAAGTGACCATAGGTGTGTGGGTTCATTTCTGGGTCTTCAATTCTATTCCACTGGTCTATCTGTCTGTCTCCGTACCAATACCATGCAGTTTTTATCACTATTGCTCTGTAATACTGCTTGCATTCAGGGATAGTGATTCCCCCAGAAGTTCTTTTATTGTTGAGGATAGTTTTAACTATCCTGGTTTTTTGTTATTCCAGATGAATTTGCAAATTGTTCTGTCTAACTCTCTGAAGAATTGGATTGGTATTTTGATGGGGATTGCATTGAGTCGGTAGATCGATGCCCTTGTTTTTAATAGCTGAGTAGCATTTCTTGTTTAAATGTTCCCAATTTTCAGGTGGCATCTGGGTTGTTTGCAGCTCTTAGGAATAAAGTTGCTATAAATATAGTTAAGCAGGTGTCCTCGTGTTGTGATGGAGCCTTGCTTTTGTTAATGCCCAGGGGTAGTATAACTGGGTTTTACTTTAGAATTATTCCTAACTTTTATGAAACTGCCAAAGTGATTTTCAAAGTGGTTGTACAAGTTTACACTTGCACCAGAGGCTGTGACTACATGCACAGGCTCTGTATGTACATAAGCCAAATAGTATCACAGGCCTGACAGAAGAAGTGAACACAGTTCGCTTTCCCTAAAATACATTAGGAAATTAAAATTATATATTCTTCTGTATTTAATGCAAAGAGAAAACATTCTTTTACTCTACTATGGAAGCTTAATATAGTTAACAATATACACTGAAGATTTCATAAGATATGAAGCAGGATAACTTCCTTCAATCCTAAAAATTTATGATAAATCTATATAAGAAACTAAGTTTTTCCTTTTATTATAAATAGATTCTTTACTGACATACTATGTCTTGATTTTGATCTGTCCTCCCTCAAGTTCCTTCTAGTTACATCTCCTTCCATTCAGAATTTTGTAATCTCCAATTACAACAAAACACGCTTCTAATAGATGACTTAAAAATAAACAAAATAAAATACATTAGGTAATTAAAATTATAAATTTTTCTTAATCTAATAGTGAATGGAATTTTGTATGAATGATTAGTTCTATTTCCAAAGTCATTAATTTTTTAAATTAATTTTAACCTTACATTTACTGTCTTGTAGTTATCCCCTCCCTTTGATCCTTGGACAGTTCCTTCTCCCTGTCTTGAAGAGGAGGTCTACCCACCCACAGAGAAGCCTGTAATTTCAGGCCTTCCCATTCTTTGGGAAATCATGTCTCTCATGGGTTAGGAGTATCATTTCTCACTGAAGCCAAACCAGGCATCCAAGGAGCTAGTATATGCTGGCTAGTTGGTAGGTAACTGTTTGATAGATCTTGAAGGTTCAGGTTTGTTAATACAATGCTATGGCATTGTCTTCCTCATCAACTTCTTCTAGTCCTTCTGTAAATCAATGATAGACGTCTACAACTTCAGATATTGGTTACCTGTAAGTATCTTCTTCTGTCTCAGCCAGTCGTTTGTTGGGCACCCTGGAAGTCAGCCATGCTAGCCTCCTTTCTGTACATATATCACATCAGTAATAGTGTCAGGCTTGGACACTCCCCTTGAGATTTGTCCCAGTGAGGACCTATCAATGGACGTCTTCCCTAAGGCTCTTTTCCATTTTTGTTCTTGCAGCTATTTTATACAGGAATAATTCTAAGACAATGTTATTGACAGAGTTGATGCTGCAACCCCATCTGTCCACTTAATACCTGTATTTCTATTGGGGGTGGATTCTACATGTACCCATGCCCCACTGTTGGACATTTCATCTAAGGTCCTTCCCTTTGAGTCCTGAGATTCTCTCACTTCCCAGGTCTCTGATAGAAACTAGAGGGTGCCCCTACCATCTCCCATCTCCAATCTCCTACCTCCCAAGTTTTATATTTTAATTCATTCTGCTGGCTTCTGGAGATTAATTCCTGCCCCTCTCCCAATAACTGATCATATTTCCTTTTCCGCTGCCCTTTCCACTTCCCTTTTAAATCCAGATTTCTACAACCATCTGCTCTCTGCTTTCTTCTCCCCCTGAGTAGGGATTCAAGCACATTCACATGAGCCTTTTGACATGTTGACCTTGTTGAGTTCTATAGATTGTACCCTGTGTATTCTCTGCAATTTTGACTAATATCTGCCTATTAGTAATTACATACCATGCATGTCTTTTAGGTCTGAGATACTTCACTCAAGATGATAATTCCTAGTTCCATCCATTTGCCTGGAAAACGCATGATGTCCTTGTTTTTAAAAGCTGGTTAGTATTTCATTGTATAAATGAACCACATATTCTCTATCCATTATTCAGTTGTGGGACATGTGGAAGGTTTCTAGCTTCTGGCTATCACTGAGAAGACTTCTATGAGAATAGAGGACCACACGAAATTGAGCACAAGATTGGTTTGCCTGGTCTATTTCCAATTTTCTGAGGTACCTCAAGATTTATTTCAAGAATGATTGTGCCAGTTAACTATCCCACCAGCAATAAAGAAACGCTCCTTTTTCTCCACATTCTCTCCAACTTGTGGTGTCACCTGAGTTTTTTATCTTTGCTATTCTGTGTGGTATAAGGTGGAATCTTAGGTTTATTTTGATTTGCATTTCACTGATCACTAAGACTTGAACATTTCTGTAAGTGCTTCTCACCCATTTGAGATTTCTCTGCTGTAAATTCTGTTTAGTTCTATACCCCATATTTTGATTGGGTTGCTTGTTTTTGTGGAGCTTCTTGAGATCTTAATATACTTGGATATTAGCCGTCTATCATATATGGTGTTCATGAAGGTTTTTTCCCAATCTGTAGGTTGCTGAATTATTCTCTAGACACTGTTCCTTGCCTTACAGAAGCTTTCCAGTTTCATGAGGTCTCATTTATCAATTCTTGCACTTAGAGAATGAAGCATTTGAATACTGTCTAGAAAAGTTCCACCTGTGTCCATGAGTTTGAGTCTCTTTCCTACTTTCTCATTTATTAGATTCAGTGTATCTCATTTTGTGATAAGGTCTGTTTTCCACTTCAAATAGAGCTTTGTGTAAGGTGACAAATATGAATCTATTTTCATTTTTCTACTGCAGACTGCCAGTTAGAATAGCACCATTCATTGAAGATGCTTTCTTTTTTCCATTTTTTGGCTACTCTGTCAAAGATTAAGTATTAATAAGTATGTGGTTTTATTTCTGGGTCTTCATTTCTATTCCATTTATCAAACTATTTTTCTCTGTAACAATACCATACTGTTATTGCTCTGTAGTATACCTTGAGGTCAGGGTTGGTCATTCCTCAGAACTTCACTTATTGTGAAAACTGTTTTCACCATTTTAGGTGGTGTTTGTTCCAGGTAAATTTGAGAATCATATCTTTGAAAAATTATTTGGGGATTTGGATTTAAATAGTATAGAATATGAGACTGCTTTTGGTAGGATGGCCAGTATTACTGCCTTAATTCTACCAATCTGTGAGCATTGGATAGCATTCTATTTTCTGAGGTCTTCTCTGATTTCTTTATTAAGAGACTTGAAGATCTTGTCTTAAAAATATATCATTTGTTTTTGGTTACAGTTATGCAAACATATTTTATATTATACATAACTATTGCGTAGGGACTTTTTTCCTTAATTACTTTCTCAGTCTGCTTGCCATTTATTAAAGGAAAGCTATTGATTTGTTCGAATTAATTTTATATCCAGTTACTTTGTGTAAGTTATTGACTCTTGAAGTTCTCTGGTAGAATTTTTGGGGTTATGTATACTATCATATTATCTGCAAATAGCTATACCTTTACTTCTTCTTTAGCAATTTGTATTCAGTTTGTAGTCTATTTGCTCTGGCTAGAACGTTAAGTTCTATAGTGAATATATATGGAGAGAGTGGACATTATTGTCTTCTGATTTTAATGGAATTGATTCAAGTATATCCTTATTTAATATTGTCTGTCGGTTTGTTGTATTTTGCTTTTATTATGTTTAGATATGGTCCTTGTTTTCCTGATCTGTCTAATACTTTTAACATGAAGGAGTGTTGTGTTTTCTCAAGTGGTTTTCAAATGATTTTTAGTGTCTAACGAGATAATCTTGTGATTTTTTTCTTTGTACTTGTTCATATATTGTATTACTTTAATGGGTTTTCATTTATTGAACCAACCTTGAAACACTTGAATGCGGCCTACTTGACCACAGTGAATGATCATTTAGATATGTTCTTGGATTTGTTCTCTTTCTCTTTCTTTGTTCATTCTCTGTGTGATTTACTTATCAGAGTAAATGTATACCTTAAAATAAATTAGGTAGTGCTCTCTCTATTTCTCTTTTATAAAATGGTTTGAGGAGTGTTGGAATTAGCTGTACTTTGAAGGTAAGGAAGAATTTTTCACTAAAGTCATCTGGCTGAGGGCTTTCTTTGCTTTGGAGGATTTCAATGACTTTATCTATTTCTTTATAGGATATGGGCTTATTGGGATAATTTCTGCTCTTGATTTGACTTTGGTATTTACTATCTGTTTTTGTTCATATGAATACAGTCTCTAGGACCTTTAGTTATTTGGCTAGGGTTTTCTCAATCATGGAGATTTTCTCAAAGAACCAGTTACTGGTTTTGTTAATTCTTTGTATTGTTCTCTGATTCTATTTGCTTAATTTCAGTCCGGAGTTTGACTCTTTCCTTGGGTGTGTTTGATTCTTTTGTTTTAGGGCTTTCAGGTGTGTTGTTAAGTTTCTAGTAGACTATCTCTCCAATTTCCTTATGAGTTCACTTAGTACTGTGAACTTTGTTCTTAGCGCTGTTTTCATTGTGTTCCATATGTGGAAAAGAGTCTCAAACTCATTGGAATAGGTGGAAATTTCCTAAAATGTACTCCAATGATTCAGGCTTTAAGATCACAAATTGATGAATGGGACTCATGAAAGAGGAAAGCTTCTGTAATGCAAAGGATATAGTCATTAAAACAAATCAGCAATCTACAGACTGGGAAACCAATCATCACTAAGTCCATATCTGATAGAAGGCTAGTATTCAATATATATTAATAAGCCGGAAGCTAACCTCCACAATACCAAACAACCCAATCATAAAGTAGGGTATAAAACTAAACAGAATTCACAACAGAGAAATCCTAAATGCCTGAGAAACACTTGAAGAAATATTCAAAGTCCTTAGTGATCAGGGAATTCAAAATCAAAACAAACCTGAGATTCCCCCTACACCAATCAGAATGGCTAATATCAAAAACTCAGGTAACAGCACCTTTGTGGAGAATGTGGAGAAAGAGGCACACACCTCAATTTCTCGTTTGATTGCAACCTCATACAAGCACTCTGGAAATCAATATCGAGGTGCCTCTGAATATTGGAATTATATCTACCTAAAGACCCAGGTAAATCACTCTTCAATATATACTAAAAATATGACTACCACAGGGACAAGTGTTCCACTATGTTCATAGAGGACTTATTTATATACAGAAACTGGAAACAACCCAGATGTTCCACAACTGAAAAATGGATACCAAAATTATGGTTCATTTGCCCAATGTAATATTACTCATGCATTAAAAAGAGGATATCATGAGTTTTGCAGGCAAATGGGTGGTATTTAAAAATATCATACTGAGTATGGTAACTCAGACCCAAAAAGATATGTGTGGTTTATACTTATTAATGAGCAGATACTATCCAAAAAATAACATCATGCCCAGGACACAACCCACAAGAATCAAGCATGTTAACAAGCCAAAGGCCCCATGTGAGTATGCTACAATTCCACTTGGTAGGGAGACAAAAGCAGTCACAGGGGGCAGAGAAAGGGAGTACCCTGAATGAGGGAGGGGTTTCCAATCCCACAGTCAAAGGCTCTGAGACAGAATTGTTCCTGTCTGAAGGAACTACAAGGACAAAAATGGAGAAGAGCCTTAGAGACAGGAGGTCCATTGTCAGGCCCAAATTGGAATCCAGCTCAAGGGGAGACTCGTGGCTTGCTACTGATGCTATGGTGAGTTTGTGTACAGGGGCCTTGTTCAGCTGCCCAAAGAGAAGCTGAACAAGCAGTTGAAAGAGTTAGATGGAGTTATTAGGACTCAACCAATGGACAGAATCTGAGGACATCTGTAGTTGAATTGGGGAAAAGCTGGAAGAAGCTGAGGAGGAGGGTGCCCCATGAGAAGACCAGCATCTCAACTTACCTGGACCTTTAGGATATCTCAGACCCTGAGCCACCAATCTGACAGCATATACCAGCTGACAGGAAGCTCCCCCTCCCCCTGATACATATGCAGCAGAAGATTCCCTGGACTTGCCTCAGTGAGAGAAGTTGTATATAATCTTCTAGAGACTTGATTTTCCAGGGAATAGAAATCCTTTTAGGATGGACTTAAGGGGCCAGGGGCATCCTCTTGGAGATGGGGGTTGGAGTATATGAAGGGGAGTAGTTATGGGGCAGACCACGTGGAAGAAGTCTGGAATATTAAAATAGATAAAAGAATATATATGAAAATTAAAAATGCAACAGCTCTCTAATTGGATTGAATCACTACTCAAAGGAGGGAAATCAAACCCTGTATAAAAATCTGATCTCAGAAAGTGTCATGGGGTCACAAATCTTAGAGAAGAATATACCATCAGTTTACTAAACCAACAAATGTGTTCTAAATATTTACAGTTATTCCCCATAGATAAATAAAAATTATTCTTTCATCAAATAAATGTCCCTTTGTGACAAACAGAAAGTCCTAGAAATCTGTACTTGACAAATGACATAGAATATGTGATTCTGTGGTGCCAATGTACATTTGATATACCTGCAACACAATGCTATCATTTCCTGCAGAGGACATTATTGAAGAGGGAGAGGAAAGGTTGTTAGACAGTGATGTAGAAAGTCTGCTGTGAAGTTTTACCTAGAAAGAAAAAAAAATCTGCAAATATGATAGCTCAACAAAATAGCTGCCTAAACAGTACACACAATGTATAATATTAAAGACATGTGAACATGGGTAGAAATGGACCTCAACTTGTAAAGGAAAACAAGAGAAGCTGAAAAATTGTGAGACCTGTGAAAAAAACCTTTCACATGTGCCAGCACTGACTGCAATTGGTGAATTAAAAACAAAAACAAAACGTGTTTATGAATAAAGTCATACATGTAGAAGTAGCCATATATAAACGGACTGTTTTAATTATAATTTCATAAACACACACACACACACTCACACAGGGGAGTTGTAGAGTGTTATTTAATCATACAAATATATGTGTGTTTGTGTCATTGTTCTAATTTTATTATAAATATGTATATGAAAATGAGTTAAGAAAGATATTGCAAACTGGTGAATCCACTATGGAAACAAGCATGGCAAATATCCACAAGGTAAAAATATGTGCACTATATATATATGCTACTATATGCCCAGGCATACACATCTTGTGCTCTATTTCTTTGGTTGTGAGCCTAGCCTTTAACGGCTGAGCCATCTCTCCAGACCTTGTGCTCTATTTCTATTGAAGATTAATTAACTCAGCCATGTTCATGACTTCATTATAGGAAAAAATTCTGTAAATCAAGGAGTACACAAATGAGTGAGGAGGCAATAGGAAAAATATGAGAAAACTTCATCTTCTATATATAAGACAGGAGATTTAAATCCAAAGTATCAATGATATATTTGAAATTAACCTACTAAACTTATTTATTTTATTTGATTTTATTTCATTTAAGCAAGGTCTTCTGGGTACTCATAGATGGCTGTACACTCACACAAATGTATCTTCCTCCCAAATAAAGGAACTTCAGGTTGTGTATGATTTGTGACCTGACCACTTGGTACTACATTAAGAAAAAGTGATCAATCCAGGGAAAATTTTAACTCCCCTCTCTGAGCACTCATTAATTTCCTCTAGTACCCAAAATAAGGGTGGGATCCTATGATATTTCTCCTCCCACCTTAGTATACCTATTCATGATGTACCTGTTTACATCTTAAGTATGCAATGATAATTTTGAGGTATCAAATTTTAACTTCAATGCCATTTCAAGAAGCCATAATCTTGTACAAGGCATTCTAGTACTCTGCCTCTTAAAAATCTTTCTGCTTCTTATTGTGTGATCTTCCTGGAGCCGAAGATGCAGGCCCAGTGTTGTAGAGGTATGAATTATAGCTGAACACAGAACAATTAGTTTTTCTATGTTCTTTGACCAGTTGAGATTCTTTCTGCATATATTTCTATAGCGTTGGGGGGAAAAGCTCCTTTAATGGGAAGTGAGATTTGGATAAATTTGTGTATAAGAATAACTAGTTATAAATAATTTTGAATAAAACTGGTATAGTAAAATGTCCATAGCATGTTCTCTACAATTCATAGGCTCAAGATGTTTGACTAATATTCCAGAAGAAAATACCATTACTTTCTTGGAGAGAAAGCCTTCAAACAGTTAAATAGTGGTAATACATATACAAATATGAAAACATGTAAGATTAGCAGAACGTTATAAATACATACATATAAACATATATGTATATATATATATCATGTTGTAGTTAGGTATGTAGGAATATATATTGTATGTATATATAGATGTTTATTAATCATATATATGAACATATATGTTTAATCACATATATGTAACATGTATATATGTTGTTAAACAACATATGTGTGTTTCTGTGTGTATGAGAAAAATACTCATTTATTAAGGCACTTATTTATGGGTATAGATTAATATTATCATTTAAGAGAAAGAAGCAATGATTCCAAAAGGAAGCAAGGGGAGAGATGAAGAAGGACAAAAAGAATGAGGTAAATTCTGTATTTATTATTTAAGTAATAAAGTATTTATTTGCCTCCTCCAATAATGGCTTATTAGCTACAGGGATACCTAATAACTTTGTGAACTGAATATTAACACAATTCATAGAGGATCTTTAGTTGTGCCCATGAGTTTACGGTATTTAAAATTATAATAACTGGGACACAACATACTATTGTTATATCAAAAGTACATAGTGCCTGCCAAATTTTTCTGATTTAGAAATGTAGGGGAAAAGATCTGTTAGGAGGAGAACTACTATTTTTTACCAGCGATGCCTCAGATGAGTTTCACAGTCCAAATGGATACCACCACTCCAAAATTATGTGGGAAGTATAAAAAGGACTGGATACATAGTAAATATAAGTTCTAATTGATATGTTTTACTAGATATCTGTCAGGAAAGGTTGTATTTGCAGTTGGAAACAGTGCAAAAATTGTACATTTTGTTTTGTTTAACTTTCAGATATCTGAGAATATTCTAGAAAAACATTTAGACATTCTGTTACTCTTACATGTAGTTATGTGATGATTCTATGAGTATTTTATGAGTTCAGAATAATCAACTTATTGATTATTGTTTTTACCATCAGGACATAAAATCTAGAGATAATATAAGCTTGCAATATACAACACTAAGCATATTAATAAAGAAATAAAATAGAAATTAAATATAATATGGATCTCATGAAAAAGACACTGACTCAATTGATGTGCTTTTTCATATCTTTAATTTGACTCTTACAACTTTGAGTCGGCATGGATTGCAATGAATGGGTCTTCAGCAGAGTTACTAATAGAGAAGTGAGCTTTGCCATCACTGCCAACATTTACTTTAAGTCCTGTGCAATTGCCATTGACTTTATCTCCTGAAATGACATCACAATATGTGCCAGCAGGAAGACCAGTCTGTAGAGTGGTTGACAAAGCCCTGGGGAAAAACAATTAGTAGTTAATTGGAATGCAACCCAGAAACATGCAGGACGATCAATTATGTATTATCCACAGAACAATAAGTGCCCCAACCGTGTGCTATGGAACAGTAGAACCCAGAGCTCAGTACATAATCCCATTACCAAGACAGTGTCAGCTGGAGCAAGCAAATTCTCTATACTAAAGTCATTATTATTTGTTTCATTGCCTTTAGTGACCAGACAGAGAAACACAGAAACTGCAGAGAAGCTCAGCACTAAAGTCCTACTGTGAGGACTCTCGTTGTTTCCAGACAGTCCTCTGCCAGTTTAAATTCTGATTAATTTTTTTAATTTATAATTATATACTTAATTGCTTACATTTCAAAGGTTATTCCATTCCTGGTTTCTGTCCATAAGCCCCATTCCCTCCCCACCCCTACCCCATACGGATATTCCCCCATACAACCTGCTAATAGCCTCCCCATATTTCCTTGCACTGGGGTCCAACCTTGGCATGACCAAGGGCTTTCCCTTCCACTTGTGCAACAACAAGGCTATTCTCTCCTACATATGCAGTTGGAGCCTTGGCGAGCATTCATTCTTCAAATATCATTAGATTACGTGATGTTAACTAGAAATATTTCTAGAATTAAATATAGAGCTATGTTTAATTAATCTAGCATTTATAAGGATACATCCAAGTTTCTTTAAGAAAAGAATTTGCATGAAATGATTCTAGTTCTAAAATATCATTCCAAGTGAACTGTTAGTTAAAAATATTATGAATTTCAATTAATTTCTTGTTGTCAATAAAACATGATTTGTAAAAAAAAAAGACTTTTGATGAGATAGAAATCTATGAGTTGAGATTGATCACTGACTCCCAAAGAGATTCGTTGAGGTTGAAAGCATTTTTGATTTGTTTTGTTTGTGAGACAGGGTCTGCCTAAACATCCAGCCATGACTGTAATGAAATCGCTATGCAGGTCAAGATGTCTTCAAACTCACAGCAATATGGTGCTTCCTCTCTCACAGTAACAAGCACCACTCCTGGTATCTGACTGAAGAGTACTAAAGGTGAGGGAGTCATAAAAGGTTGATCAAGTAGAAGTAGCCCAGGTGAAAGCAAAAGGAGGAATGTTTTAAAGCCACAGGAAGCAACTGCTTCAACCAATTCATACACCAAATGCAAGTGCTCAAATATTTTTAAAATACATAGAACATGCTGCTAGATAATGGAAGACTTTGTATGAGCATAACGGATTAATGTATAAATAATAATCATAGGTAATGGGAAAAGTACTCTAGTACTTGCATTGCACATTTTAATGGTGATATGTATTTACAATCTATATGCATTAAAATGTTTTAAATTAGCCTGTATATATGAATACATGTTATTGTCAGTGTCAGTAATACAATATCAAAATTGTATTAATAGAAGAACACTAGGAAAGCAAATACCGTTTTTTTTGTGTGTGTGTAAGGAATATTAACTTGGAGCTTAAATTTATTGTCAAAAATTATTGCATATGAAAAATATAAAAGAACAGGAAAAGAAAAGAATTATCTTGGAGTCTAATATTATACAACCCTTTGCTAATCCATATCCACTTACCAGTCATCATTGTTAAAGATAATGAATCCTCTGTTTCCTCTGCCAAAAGCCACTTGGTTGCTGCCATTATCCCACCAGTTTGAAAAAGGCTGACCATTGACTACATTCCTGAAGGCAACCATGTTCCTAAAAGCACAGAATCAGGTGAAATGCTGGGCTGGTACCCTTTAATCCAACAGTTGAAAATAAAAGATTAAACAACTTCCTTATTACATAAGGACTGAAGGGGACGTTCCCACCTTATTTGACGCCATCTATGTTCACAGACCCAGCCATTGCCACAAGTGGTGTCTGGATTAATGGTCACTTCCTTTGTTGCTCCATTGTTATTAGGTGGTCCCATCCAGTCATTCACATCCTTCATTATAGGAAAAATCAGATCACTGAATGCTTGTAGCAGCCTGACTCGTGACACTACAGAAAACCAAACCACTCCACTGTGTCTGCAGTGTGTAAGTTTTTTTTAAATTCTTCAATCTTTATAACAGGCCTTCAGTGAAGTCTTACCTTCTGTTCAAACCCAGGCTTTCCAAACATATTAGCAACATCAGAAACAATTTGTAAACATCCTATGTTCTTATCACTATAAGCTCTTCAATGTGACTAAAGTGAGAAAGCTAAATATTCAGGAAAACTAGGTTTAAAGAACAGACATCAGTTACTACCTGAGAAATATATATAAATATATAGATGCCTCAGTTTATTCAGAGATGATATATGTAGTTCAATTCTAAGTAAAGAACATATATCAAAATGCTTTTTGGTGAAATACTTTCTAAGTTAATAATATTTGATTAATTACATCTCTGCTTTAGAATATACTAAAAAACATTCTGGCTTTTTTATGATACCCAAGAGTAAATAAGAATCTTATGAAGGCAAAATATTTACATATGTTTCTAGGAAAATATCTCATTATACTCATGAAACCTATTCATAAAATAAACTTAAAAACAGAACAAGGGAACTCTTACCTTCAAAGGAAATGAAAAATATTATATAAAGAAATGATGTTTGTATTTTATATTGGATATGTGCTACAACACTAGACTGTCCCATCATAAAAGAAAACTTCACATAGCCACTTAGATACCTGATTGTCTAATTGTTTAGTTCAATTACAGAATTACTTAAGCTTACACATATAAAAAACAAGCACATATTGCAAATAAAGTCATGCATGGATTCATTCAGGAAAATCACTACTCTGAGATTCTCATAAGATCATATCTATTATAATTTCATTCATTACCATTAAATAAGCTACCTTCTCATTCCACAAGGGAAAAAATCTACTTTATATGACAAATTTGATTGTACTAAGGGTAGAAAAAATGTGAATTTCCTTTAGTATCAATAGCCATAATCACATGTCAACTCTAAGAGTCGTGGCTTTTAACAGGTATAACTGTTTCTCTCTGTATTTTGTTACATTTCAAATATGTTTTTCACTACCAGGTATTTTTTTCAATTTCCTCACATTAGAAAAATGTAGTGAACAAATCCTTCATAATAAGCACCATGTACCATAACAATACATGAAGTTGAACCAGAACCACTTTTTTCTAGATGAAAATATGCTTCAGACAATTCCAAGACTTACTTTTCCATTCTGGAAATTTCTTGACCAACGATAACTTGACATTACTCTTGTGAAGCCATAAGGATGAGCCAACATAAATCCAACTGCCATTTTATACATTCTGAAAGTTGAAAAAGAATATTACAGCAGAAGTAAATAATACATTATTCTCACTAAATGCAGCCCCCCCCAGCAGCAGTGAACGTAGTCCTACCTAGCATCCCAGAAAGTCAGTATGGATGCTCCTCCAGCACCATGTCCTCGCTGATTGTCATGGTTGTCCACAAACACAAGGGCTCTGTTAGAAGGCACAAAACCCCAACCTTCTCCCCAGTTCCTGCATTTTAAAAAAAGGATATTTTTCTTTTCCAATGATTACCATAACATAACATATGGCACCCTTCTTATATTAATAAATGACTGTTTCATAAGAAGTCTTTCATATCTAGATGTGTGCACATACATAATTTTTCATGATAAAATACATGGAAATTGTAACGACTTTTAGGTCTTACTCTATAAGCTTCAGTTTTCATTTTTTTAGAATTTTTAATTTTATTTTAATATTATGGACTTGAGAATTAAGACATCCATATTATATAACATAGAATGGAAATAAATTTGTAACTGTCAATTACAAACTTTGAAATTTTCAATTAATTCTCTAGTGTAGCATAAAGAAATTCCATACTGTGGTCACATTATCAAGATCACTTTTAAATATATTTATTCTTGGGATATTAACATTTTTAGTAGGCCATGAGTAATAATTCTTATAATTTGATGGACTTACTGCATCCAGGCAAATACACTAAGTAGTACTTTGGAGTTCCTTGATATCAGGTGATTGATATACCCAATGAAAATCATGATTCATTAAGATTTAGAGAACAATAAGACTAACAGATAATCAACAACTTAAAATAGAATATTTGAAAGCATATCTTATGGATGCCAAGTGACAACAGATATATGATAGAACTGATGATGCAATGGCAAATATTTACTTTAGATAAGACATCTTCTGTCCTTCCCACTTGCGGACAACTGTGCCAAGTTTTGCACCAAACTTGAATTCTGTAACACGGCCATTTCCAAAGTACTCACTACCTTTAACTGCCTCACCACCAAGATCAATGACCTACAAGAGACATTGGAGCAAGTGTCATTTTAAGTGTATCTTTAAATCATATTACTGAAAGATAATATTATTTAGAACTATTGAAAATAATTCGTTATTAAATGTTATTAATGACTTTTTGTATACAGAAATATTCTGATTTTATTCATAAACCATATGTCACAGTATTCCAAGAAAGCAAATAATGAACCAAATTACAATAGAATAATTTTTATTCTCCAGGCTGACTTCCAGAAGTTCACTAGTTCACAATAAGTTAACTCTTGCTATCTTGTTAACATTAGAAGTGCTCATTAACATTCTCAGGAACTTAGAAATAAAAAGGTGTCATCCTCAGTTCACTTCAAGTGAAAAGGTGCCTTACAAAAGGCTTCATCTCTTTACCTTAAACAGCTACATCTCTGAGAGTATGAAACAAAACTTAAATCAGAATATTGGCTTTGGACATTAAATATTATGATTTCTGTTTCTTCTAAAATGATAACTTTGAATATGAGAGATGGATTAATGAAGTTAGCACTGCCTTGAAACATGATGTGACATATAATTAAATGTGCTCTTTCTGATTAACAAGACTCGTTTTTTTAATGGCAGAATGGTAAGTCTACATGTGACTGAGCTATTAAACTGCATATTTAATTACATTCGCAGAGAAATATGCTATCAATTATCTGGTTTACAAAATGGACATATTTAAAGAAAATCCCATGGGACCTTAAACCCTATGAACAAAACTACAGAAAACTAAGGAAGTCTAGAACAGGGAGTTTTCCCATGGGAAAAACAGAGTTGGTTGTTCAGAACCAAGTCAACCCTGACAACACATGCATATGGGGAACAATAACTAAAGTGAATCGCTTACATATGAAGCACTGTGAACTACATCAGTTATATTTAGGAAATATGTATGTGTTTGTTTTATGTGTTTAAGGACATATGCAAATATATAAATATTTGTACATGCCTGTGCACAAGTACATATAATAAGAGTAAATAAATCAAGACAGGAAAATGACAGAAAATATGGAATGATACATGGAAGAATTTGGAGGTAAAAAGACAAAAGGAAACATTGTAATTAAAGTATAATATCAAATTATTTTAAAACCTGTATAGTGTTTTACCTCTTGATAAATGAAAGGTCTGCTTCCTTGGGAGAACCATTTTGTATTTAGATTATGAAGTTTGTCCAAAACTGCCTTTATGTCTCCAGGCCACATGTGTTTAGAAGCATCAAGTCTGAACCCTGCTACACCAATGTCAATGAGACGGTTCATATACTCAGCCACCTTGGTACGAACATAATCTTTTTCCAGTGCAAGATCCAGAAGGCCAGACAAACGACAGTTTCTGACCTGTTGTGCAAAGCGTGATTCATTTATAAAAGTCTGTTTCTCCTTAAAATACATTTCCCCATTCAGTCAATCACATATTTATCAATAGCAAATTTTATATGGATTTTGGTGAAGATCTGGAATGTACTGATATTCTATTGTGGACACAGACTCGAAAATTACCTGTAACTATAAAGAATATCAGAGATTACAATATTTATAAATTTAGTCTGTTCATTCTACTTTGTGATCCTCCTTCCCTTCTGTCTCTGTCTCTGTCTCTGTCTCTCTGTCTTCATTTCTCCTGCCATTCATTTCTGTCTCATGCTTCCACTCTTCCTCTCTCTCTCTTTCTCCTGTCTCTCTGTCTCTTCCTCTCTTTCCTTTCTTCCTCTTTCTTTTCACATGTTTCTCACCATTTCCTTTTTTCTTCCCACTTTTTCCTTCATTTTACTTTGCTCGAAAATATCAAAGACAATAACTTGCTTATGTTATGTCCATCACTACAAAATTGAGACTTTAACTGTGTTTGAAGATTGTTTCTATGTATGATTTGTATTTCTAATATTTTTCATTTTGTCATGTTTATATAAGTGATAAGTCAAGGTTTTAAATTTTACAGTCAAATTTTCAAGAAAACATTCCTGAGTTTATCATGGACTTTAATGTATCCTTAAAATAATGAAAGAAAACTGCAGGTCATTTTGCCTTTCTGTGTTTTCAGCATTCTCTCTTAATAAAGGTTTTTCCTATGGAATCTAAATGAAAAGTTCAGTGATATTCATGAATTTCTTTCTATTCAAGCATCGACAGTTTTTATTCCACACCATTTTCTTCATTACCTCACAGGCATCATTGTAGTTTTTAATATTTCTATTACATTTATTATCGTTAAAATCCCAAGCAGAGTAGGGAACTGATGGGAATTCCCTGTTATTAGCATTGTAGTAACTTCCACAGGTACTGGATTGTTCCTGCACCATTGCCTCACCACATGTGATTAATGACAGCATCCACATAAATCCTGACCTAAGAAAGAAAAGTGCATACTACAGTGAGACAGAAAACTCTATGGTGTCATTACAATATTCACATCAAACCTCCAAACATAAAATCTGCTGCTCTGTATAATCACTTTACAAACATGAGTCAGGGTGAAAGGAAACTAATGTGAAATAAGATCCATTTTAGTCACACTTTGTGAAGAAGAATATTGAGATCTTAAGGAGGGAGTAACAGAACTACCATGACTAGAAACAAAAGTTCAATGATTGAGGATATAAGATATGGTATAAATCTGAGAGACTATTGTGCTTAACATTTTACAGGGATAGAAGGAGCAAACTGAGCTTCATCTATGCATGTCTTTAGACATCTATATAGCTAAAGACCAGAGGGAAGGTACATGTCTCTAAATTATAGAACAAAATATAATTACCACCCAAAAAATCAATGCCCATGCATACTGTAGGAAGGTTTTTAATATTTAATAATTTTAAAATACAAAGTTTCCAATATGTGTGCTATTATTTTTATACTCAAATGTACATAGTCAAGAATTTCTAAACCTGACAATAAGATTTTTTAATAACACTTAAAAAGTAAAGTAAATTAATATTTAAATATTTAAAACATCTTTAATGGCTGGAGAGAGATGGTTCAGTGGTTAACATCACTGAATGCTCTCCCAGAGTTCCTGAGTTCAAATTCCAGCAATGACATGGTGGCTCACGACCAACAGTAATGTCTTGGGGCCCTCTTCTGGTGTGTATAAAGACTGATAGAATGTATTTACATGTCATAAATAAATAACCTGTTTAAACAAAATAACTAGACACTGAAGAAAAATAGTTTCATAAATAATAAATTTAAAGAAAATATGTCTTCACTTACACCAACATTGTTGCACCTCGTCACCATGTCTTTGAATTCATTTTCATTTCCAGACCTTGAGCAAATTTTGTAGCTAATGGGTTGATATCTTTCCCACCAAGGCCTGGATGGGTTATTAATTATAATATTTTCATTGGGTGGAGAAACCTACAAATAAAAGTTATAATTACTATGAGATTATGGCTTATTACACATACCTAAATTTGATAGAGTGCTATCAGTAATCTGACAGTATTTCTCAAACTATAAATGCTCACTTTTGTTGATTAACAATCACCATAAATTATAGAAAAAAACATTTCAGGTGTGCTCCTGATAAGGATATAGAATACAAAAGTAAATAGGTGCCACAACTATCAAACCTTTTCATTTCTCAGAAAAGTTATTAGTGAAATGAAGTTGTGCTCTAATGTCACTAGTCCTGAATAGAATGCTATGTGAGCATAGTAAGCTCTGCATTTAATTTGTGAGGCTATCTTACCTGCACCCTCCAAATCCCTTAGGAGCTAAGTATCGCACATTCCTTGCAGTAATATCAACCCAACGCCACTCAAACAGGTGGACAATAGCAGTCCTCCCATCTGTAGTGTGTGGGTCATATTGAGCCCAGCAGAACCCAATGAGGGAAAGCAGCAGAACGAACTTCATTTTGCTTTGAAGTTGTCATTGCTCCTTCTTGTGCCTATTTATATTCTGAGAAAGGTACAGTTTATCAAGTCAATATTTATGAATAAATATTTAGAGAATAAGCTCTTTTTTCATATCTAAAATGTTTACTCTGAGGGTGTGAACAGGTGATGTGCATTTAGAAACTCTCATGGAATAAGACCCAAAGTCCTTTGAGGCCATCATTATTTGACTACTGTACATCTAACTTCGCATGCCTTTCTCTAATCAAGGAAATAAATGATGGAGATGAAAATACCTAGGGTCATGTTTAAAATAATTGTTCTATTCCTGTTCTAAATAGAAAAATGTTATAATCTATCGAGTTCATTTTGTATCTGCTACTCAAATTTTAGTTATTTAGATAGTTATATTATTTTAAGAAACTTTTCAAAACTGTAGAATCCACCTAAAATAGGAAAAAAAAAACAGGAATGGTGAAGGAATGAAGATTTGGAGTGTAAGGAAAAAAACCGAGCTATGAAACAAGATATTGTATTCAAATAAAGAACAAAAACATAATTCCAGCCACTTTGTATTTGAGCAATATCTTCCCTACAATGGATTCTTAGGCTGCATATAAAGATTTGAAGATAACAAGATCTGAAGATAATGGAATGAATAACTCAAAATGTTAGTACCTTCATATACATATAAGAGATCACATGATTATGCTAATTTGAATGGAACATAAATGCTAAAAGTAGAAGCACCCTCCAGAAGTCCCAGTCACATACAAGGATGTCTGAGTGATAGCTTGTACTTCTTAACTAGAAATATTTATGACTTCTACTAAGTCCATATGTTACAGCTATCCCTATGACTGTATCTATCACACTTGCTGGCATCTTTTGCTAACATCGAACCTTAACTCTTGGGCCATCTTATGTGCAGTAAAGACCAGTTACTATATAAGACCAATCCAATACGTTATGGAAAAAGGAAGACTACTTGGACATTTTGACACGTGGATTAAACAGTTACCAGTTTTCACTTCCTTCAATGTGAAGACAGCCATTCCTGCATTTCCTGCATTTTGCTATGGAAGAATGTCTGCTAAGTGCTTTTATGGTATATTAATTATATTCATTTTTTGGATTAAGATATCAAAGCTAATATGAGGGTAGATAGGGGAATCAGGAAGTAAAAGTTGATAGTACGGGAGAGAGGAAAAAGAGGACATTAGGGGAGAGAATAGTATTTGATGGGATCTGAGATAAGGAAAAGAGCAACAGACTAGGAGGAGACTGACTCTAGGGATCATAGCTTTGGAAATTCAGAAAAAAGAACACAAAGAAAATTCAGGTACTTTGTATTGTGAACAGGAGTATGGAACTGTCCTTAAAAGTTTGTGAATGTCCAGTAAGATAGTCTAGAAAGTGAAACAGGAATTATTATTACAGTAATTTGAGGCATTGCAGTTACTACAAAATGCATGAAACCATAAAAACATATTTACACAGTGGATATAAATAGATATTTATATTCTGCAATGAGAAAGTGATTGAGGTACATGATTATGAATTCTCATCACCCATGTAATTATTTGCATGGTTAAAATTGTCCTTAATCCAAAAACTAAAGTCTAAGGCTAGAGTATCTTAAAGCAACCTCATCTACAAGATGAATCAAAATGCAAACTTTAGGTTCACTGAAAGAATCTGAGATGAACAGAATGGAGAACAATGAAAGAGACTATTGACTCCCTCCTTGCACAAGTGAGCATACACACAGATATATGTGTACATAAATATAGAAGCAAATCACACATAGTCACACAGACACACACACACACACACACACACACACACACACACACACACACACACACACACCATAAGAAGAAAGAGCCTGCCTGGATAAGGTTACTTTAACAAAATATTGGGAGTTTTAGTTTTGGCATACAAAATATGCACTATTAAATTATAGGGGACTATGAATACCACAGATGTCAGCCCTTGACATTTAACAAGTAGAGGCCAATGAATATTGACTATATCATCATTTTTAATACCTGTATCTTGAAAACTGAGAAGGTCCCAGAAAGTGATTTAATGAAAAAATGATACATTTCACAGAATTTAGCATATGATACAAAATAATAACAAAGAATTAGTAAATAAATAATACAGATAAATTTTTCATTATGAAAACCTATTTTAAAAGTAAGCAAGAAGGCTGCTGTTCACGACGTAAGACTATTTGGCAGTGTCTATGTAGTCAAATCACATGAGAATTTGTACTAGATAGTGGGTGACATTGGCCTGATTACAGAAAAGCTAGAGATAATAATCCAGAGCATGGGTTGAAGAATAAAACGTCTATATTTTATTTCAGTCTCAATCTAAAATATTTAAATTTTATTTTTGAATTTGAATTCTAGATTATGATATAAATATAAGATTTCATCCTTTCCTCACCTCCTCCCTAGTCTAACTACTCACTCCTCTTTTCTCTCAAACTTATGGCTTCTATTTTCACTGACCTTTATCATGTGTTTACAACGATGTACCTCCTAAATGTCAAACCAAACAGAATCCTGAGGATCACCTCTAGGGTTAATTTAACTACACTTTAAAGTCACCTCTCTGAAAGTACCTTATCTACTGATAAGATGCTAGAACAAGGAAATGTAAATTGCATTTCCAAGAGTTGTTATCTTGCTTACACAGGTGACTGAAAAGAAAAGCATTATCTTAGTGCATGGTTTCACTGAATTTCAGTGTATTTAGTTGTCATAATATTATTATCACTATACTGGCATCTTCCCAGTTTGTCCAAGTCATACTGTTTTAAACTCATGCTCTCTTTCCCCTTTCAATGTAAACATGTTGAAAGTCTGACATCAGCCTCTGTACTCTCCACAGCCTAAATATATTCTCAGTTTCAAAGAATGTCTGTGAATGCAGAGGGAGAAAATAAGGATAAGATCTCCTGCTTGCCATTGTGCTGCATGCTTCTTCCAAATATTCCTTCTTTCTTCTCTGTCTCTCCTCCTACTTTCTCTTTGCCGTCCTTTACTCTTCTTTCATTTCTCTCTATCGGGAAAGTTCTATTTTCTTTGATTCTAGGATCTCTAACACACATATATGGGTCTGACATAGACAAATCTCAGTTACTTTTGTCCTGTTCTTCTGAAAAGGAACATCTAGTAGTTTTTAATCAGTGATTATGTTGGGGGTCAGGAGGAGAGACTCAGAGGGTCAGGAAAAAAATGGAAATATGCATCATCAGGGGAGTGGAGTAGAAGGAACCCTAGATATTTCAGAACTTGGGATGGGGGAGGATCCCAGGACTCAATGTGGGTGATCTTTGCCAAAGTGCTGACCAGTGGGGATATAGAGAACCCAGAAGAGAACACTTTCAGTAGTCAGACAGGAACTCCAGTAGAAGGATTGGCACACCAACCTACCTAAAAAATTTTTAACCCAAAGTTGTTCCTGTCTAAAATAAGTGCAGAGAGAAGGGGTTGGGGATTTAGCTCAGGGGTAGAGCGCTTGCCTAGCAAGCGCAAGGCCCTGGGTTCGGTCCCCAGCTCCGAAAAAAAAAAAAAAAAAGAAAAGGAAAAAAAAAAATAAATGCACAGAGAAAAATGGAGCACACACTGACATAATGGCGAATTACTGAGAACAAGTTGGGGATCCAGCTTATACTGAGTACTCTCTCACCTCATAATATTACTGGACGCTGTGTTGTGTTTAAGAGAGAAGCCTTGCTTGTCTATCCCTAAGAGGCTCCATCAGCAGTGTCAACATAGATGCAGATACAATAACATTGGAACTTAGGTTGGCACATTATGGAAGAGTTAGATAAATGATTGCAGAAATTGAGGATGACAACCCCATAGAAAGACCAAGGAGTGCCATCTATTCTGAACCCTTGAAGTTCTTTCAGAAACTGAGCCACCAAAAAAGGAGCATTCGCCTGCTGTATCATAGGAATGTCTTATCTGGCTTGAGGGGAAAAAAATGCCTAGTCCTGTAGAGACTTGATATACTAGGAATGGAGGATGCCAGAAATCCTCTTAGAGGCAAAGTAGAGGGAGGTTGGGGGAAGAACTTTCAGTGAACACTCTACAGTTGCTTTCTAACATTTGGCATATAAATATAAAAAATAATTTTTCAAATAGTTCCTGGAATAATTTAAAATTATTAGTATTCAAATATAAATAAAAATAAATAAATACAATTATTTCTTTGAAATGAAAAGTATTGTTTTTTTCATTTCTTCATGTTTACCTCTATACCAGCATTCTAAAATAAAATGGAAAACATCACATGTAAAACTTTTAAAGAATCAAATAGCTTCTCCTTTCAGAATAATGTATAAAGAACTTGTTAACATCTTAACTTGTAGAGATTGAAAATTTAAAACACAAACTGAGAGATGGCTATAGCCCATTTGGGAAGACCTGCTCATCCATGCCTGCATACCTGAGTCTGTGTAGTCAGATTACGGATGGAAGGAATTGATATCTATGGGTTATACCTTTAGTATCCACACATTTGTTGTGAAATATAAGCACACAGATACATAAAACACACACACACACACACACACACACACACACACATTCTCATATTGACAATATTTTCTGCACTTCACTGCAAAGAGAAGATTTTTTAACTGTACTGTAGTCATTTCATGTAGTTAATAAGTTAGACTGAAGATTTCATAAGATGAAACAGTATAATTTTATTCAAATCTAAGAATTTATGATACACTATGTAAGAAACTAACTTTTTTAATATAAAATATATATTCTTTTTACTCATACTATATCCCATTTCCATCTGTCCTCCCCTCACATTCCTTCTAGTTATGCCCATATCTCATGCCATCTGTGGACTCATTCTTCTGTCTCTAATTACAAATAAACAGATTTAAGGGATGACACAAAATAAAACAAAATAAAATGCATTAGCTAATTAAATGATTTATTTTCTTTCATTAAATTGCAAATGGAAATTTACGTATGAGGATAATACTGTTCGAAGATATACATGCATTGATGAGGTATAATGCTTATACAGCATTGACACAAATATTCTAAAGAAATGTGAAAATGCCCATGCTAAAGATTTCACATTTTTATGAAGAAACAATGATTTGGACCATCATGTACCCAGGTAATCAAGATGAATTGCTTAATAACTAGCATTGATTGTTCTAGATAATTCTGTGAAAGTTATTAGTACTGAAACTCAACAATGATCTGACCAAATTTTGAATTTTGTCTGTTATAACAATGATCTGCTACCAATTAGTCACTCCAAATTTGATAGTGTTATGACTATTCCATCGATTCTGAATTTTTCTCATTTCTGTCCCAGGAGGGAACATACCTAACTATACTAAGAGTTCTAAGAAGGATATGACTTAAATGGTCAGCAATAGTTTCCATATTTCAGCAACAGTTTTCAGCCCTGTGTTATAGTAATGGTTCCAGAAGGTCTCTAGAGATAGAACCAACAGATTAAGACAAGGTCACCTACCCTGAATTTCCTTATGTGCTTTAAATCAGCCCTCAAGCTCACTTTTTTTGATCTCATCATTGGTAAGAAGAGACCCTGTATGGATTTCTGCAGAATAAAATGCTCTTGCTTTGCAGACTATTTGGTCCCGATATCCATCTTTGGTGAATCGTAACAAGTGTAAATCAAATCATTCTCTGGTATAATTATGGATGCAAGGTAAATTAATGAAAAATTTTAGGGACTTTATACCATAAACAGTTACAGTAAAATTCATAAATTCAACAAATAAAATGACTCAATGATGCAATTCAAGAACTTAAAATAAAACAAATAGATCACAAATCCAAAATATGGTAAACTATTGACAAGGACCAGCCTTGAATTGAAAAAAAGGATTCTGACAAAAGGATGTTTGAAAAGTAAAGAACGAAGTCAAGTCAAAAGATCTGGCCAATGACGTGGTTCTGCTTGAAAAGACTTTTTAGAGTTGGCTGCTTCTATGATCTGCTTCTTTCTGAGATTTCTGTTTTCCTGCTTACTATTCTAACAGTTCTATCTATCCATGTCTATGTGAATGGTGTGTGTGTGTGTGTCTGTGTGTGTGTCTGTGTGTGTGTGTCTGTGTGTGTTTGTGTGTGTCTAAGTTTGTGTGTCTGTGTGTATATGTGACCGCATGTGTGTGTGTGTGTGTGTGTGTGTGTACAAGATGCGGTGTGTGTGTGTGTGAGTTCACCAAGCAGAAAACCAGGAGCCAACATCAAACTAAATGGAAGAAACTTGAAGCTAAATCTCACTAAAATCAGGACAACACAATTGACTACTATTTCCCCTACCTATTCAATACAGTACTCAAAGTTCTAGGTAGAGGAATTAGACAATAAAAAGGGGTCAAAGAGATACAAAATTGGAGAGAAGGAAGTTAAAATATCACTATTTGCAGATATGATAATATACAAAAAGACCAAAATTCCATCAGAAAACTTAAACTTGATAAACAACTTCAGTTAAGTATTAAATATAAAATTAACTCAAACCAATCAGTAGCATTCCTTTTTACTAACAGGATAACAGTTGAGAAAGATATTTGGCAAAGGATACCTCTTCACAATAGTCACATATAATGTAAAATACCTTGCTGTGGTTCTATCCAGGTAACTGAAAGATCCATATGAAAAGAACTTCAAAGTCTCTGAAGAAAAGAAATTGAGGAAGATGAGAAGATCTTCCATGCTCATGGATTGGCAGTATTAATATAGAAAATGACCATCTTGTTGAACGTAATCTACAGATTCAATGCAATTCCCATCAAAATTCCAATTAAATTTTAATTGAGTTACAAAGAGTAATTTTCATTTGGAATAACAAAAAACCAAACAAAACAAAAAAAATGGTAGCCAAAAACTATTCTCAACAATAAAAGAACTTCTGGGGTTGGGGATTTAACTCTGGGGGGGTAGAGTGCTTGCCTAGCAAGCACAAGGCCCGGGGTTCTGGTCCTCAGCTCAGAAAAAAAAAAAAAGAACTCAGGGATGTTGAAGGAAAGGTCATCGAGAAATCACAGGCATGGGGATCCAACCCCTTATAGACACTTAACCCGCACACTACGCAGATGCCAAGAATGCTTGCTGAAAGTAGCCTTGATATAACTGTCTCCCTGAGAGACTCTGCCAGAACCTGACAACCACAACCATTGAACTAAGTGCATGAAGGTACACTGGAGGAATTAGGAGAAAAGATTGAATGAGTTGAAGGGGTTTGCAACCATAGGAAGAATAACAATATCAACTAACCAGACCCTCCTCCCAGAGAGAGTTCCTAGAATAAAACCATCAACCAAGAGTGCACATGGAGTGACCCATGCCTATAGCCACATATAAAGCAGAGGATAGGATTGTCAGAAATCAATGAGAGAAGAAGCCTGGTCCTGTGAAAGTTCATAATTTTCCCAATGGGAAAATGGCACGAAGGGTGGCTGGTAAGGGGAGCACACCATAGAAACCGAGGTAAGGAGGATGGGATTGAGGCTTCCAGAAGGACCTTTTGGGAATAGGGAATAACATTTGAAATGCTAATAAGGAAAATATCCAATAAAAAATAATAAATAAATAAATAAACAAAAAATAAATAAATAAATAATTTTGATAGATCCTCTCCTGCAGAACATGTGTCCATTCTACTCATTAATCCTGGCATTTGCTCCTCCCAGTTTTTACGGATTATCATATGAATGAACATCTGTGAACTCCAGCCCCTTTGATTCATAGGAGACAGCAACATTTTTTTTATTACAAAAAACGTCAGAGATCTGCCTGCCTCTGTTAAACACAGATGGTTAACTAATTGGTGGGACCCTAATCATGAAATTACCATTTTGATAATATGTGAGCCTAATCATACTCTGTCCTAGGCTCATCCTAAACTCAGGAATTTGTTTGCTTTTAAAAAGAAACTAACAATAGTAACTGAGAAACAAAAAACGTAGTTTGTGGGATCTCCACAATCACCACTCCCTAAATCTTTTTTTATAGCATTTATTAGTAATTTTCTTAATAATGTTCTCTCATAGCACAGCTGCTTTTTGCCTCATTAGATTTATGAAGCCACATATAAATCATATTTCATCCTTACTTTTGCATAGTTGAGAAATTATGTATTCTGAATCCTTACATATTAAGAGCTCTTTCCCCTGGCCCAAAAGGCTATGTTGCAGGTCCTAGTGTTTAACGCTTTGTGGATACTCTACCCATACCCTCAGATTCCTGCACTCAGCATCATAATCTAGAATTATTTTGGATTCATGAATGTTCACAGTGAGACCATTCTGAGAAGAGCTCCAATGCTAGTGTGGGTTCAGAAAATGTGTGCCTTATTGCACAAACAAGCCTTTTATGGTATACAGAAGCCATCAATGTTCCTAGAGACTTTATAGAGCCCTGTCCCAAGGGCAGGAATCATGTCACTCTGTCACTACCAGGCTTGGCACAAAAAAAAAATATCACAGCAGATATTAATGCAATAAAAGATTAAGAAATGATATAAAGAATCAATATACTGATTTTTTAAGAAGGTAAATGAATTAACAGCCCCTTATCCCAACTAACCCAAAAAAGAAACTATGTGGCCCAAATTAACAGGGTCCAAAATAAATAGAGAAATAGTATAATGAACATCAAATAAATTCAGAAAATTATAAGAAAATACGTTAAAATCACTGTTGCATAAAATTAGAAAATATAAAAGATATGGACAAAGGTTTGATTAATTCAAACTACAAAACTTAAGTCAAGAAGAGACCATGAACTAACAGACTCAGAAAAGGAGATTGAGCAATAAAAAAACCCTTCCTACTAAAAGAAGTTCTAGTTTGATGAATGAATTCACAGTAGAACACTCCCCACCGGACTTCTTCAAAGAGGAGCTACAAAAACAAACAAACAAACAAAACAAAAAAAAAAAAGGCAAAAAAAAAACAAACAAAGAAAGAAACAACAAAAGGAGGTAAATAGAAGAGTTACTCCTATATTCAATCTATAAATATTGTTATTGTATTACCCAAACCACTTAAAACACAAACAGAAAATAAAGTTTAAGGGAAAAGAAGAAAACTGGAAAAGGGGGAGAGGGGAAATTTAGGAGAAGTCGAGGGAAAAACATGAGGCTGATGTTAAGATTTCCCCTGTATTTACAGGCTGTTATGGAATATTCTTAAGGAATGGATATATAGGGCTTGTATTTTCATTGGGCAATTATATCTTATCAATTAGATCAGAGGTTATTGTGTCCTCTGAACTTTCATGCAGCAATTTAACTTAAGAGAGTGTGTGGTGACTAGAGACAGGGATGACACGGTTCGATGTGTGTTTCTGCACCAGAAGTCTTGGGACACTGCAGTGCCAGATCTAGTGGGGGGGGGTAACTGAAAGCCACTTATATATATATTTTTTTAATTTTTATCTATG
>NC_046156.1:46571297-46638893 GCF_011064425.1 Rattus rattus
TATGGTAATCATTGGAAAAGAAAAATATCCTTTTTTTAAAATGCAGGAACTGGGGAGAAGGTTGGGGTTTTGTGCCTTCTAACAGAGCCCTTGTGTTTGTGGACAACCATGACAATCAGCGAGGACATGGTGCTGGAGGAGCATCCATACTGACTTTCTGGGATGCTAGGTAGGACTACGTTCACTGCTGCTGGGGGGGCTGCATTTAGTGAGAATAATGTATTATTTACTTCTGCTGTAATATTCTTTTTCAACTTTCAGAATGTATAAAATGGCAGTTGGATTTATGTTGGCTCATCCTTATGGCTTCACAAGAGTAATGTCAAGTTATCGTTGGTCAAGAAATTTCCAGAATGGAAAAGTAAGTCTTGGAATTGTCTGAAGCATATTTTCATCTAGAAAAAAGTGGTTCTGGTTCAACTTCATGTATTGTTATGGTACATGGTGCTTATTATGAAGGATTTGTTCACTACATTTTTCTAATGTGAGGAAATTGAAAAAATACCTGGTAGTGAAAAACATATTTGAAATGTAACAAAATACAGAGAGAAACAGTTATACCTGTTAAAGCCACGACTCTTAGAGTTGACATGTGATTATGGCTATTGATACTAAAGGGAAATTCACATTTTTTCTACCCTTGGTACAATCAAATTTGTCATATGAAAGTAGATTTTTTTCCCTTGTGGAATGAGAAGGTAGCTTATTTAATGGTAATGAATGAAATTATAATAGATATGATCTTATGAGAATCTCAGAGTAGTGATTTTCCTGAATGAATCCATGCATGACTTTATTTGCAATATGTGTTTGTTTTTTATATGTGTAAGCTTAAGTAATTCTGTAATTGAACTAAACAATTAGACAATCAGGTATCTAAGTGGCTATGTGAAGTTTTCTTTTATGATGGGACAGTCTAGTGTTGTAGCACATATCCAATATAAAATACAAACATCATTTCTTTATATAATATTTTCCATTTCCTTTGAAGGTAAGAGTTCCCTTGTTCTGTTTTTAAGTTTATTTTATGAATAGGTTTCATGAGTATAATGAGATATTTTCCTAGAAACATATGTAAATATTTTGCCTTCATAAGATTCTTATTTACTCTTGGGTATCATAAAAAAGCCAGAATGTTTTTTAGTATATTCTAAAGCAGAGATGTAATTAATCAAATATTATTAACTTAGAAAGTATTTCACCAAAAAGCATTTTGATATATGTTCTTTACTTAGAATTGAACTACATATATCATCTCTGAACAAACTGAGGTACTATACATTATATATATTTCTAGGTAGGTAACTGATGTCTGTTCTTAAACCCAGTTTTCCTGAATATTTAGCTTTCACTTCATTGCCATTGAAGAGCTTATAGTGATAAGAACATAGGATGTTTACAAATTGTTTCTGATGTTGCTATGTCGGAAGCCTGAGTTTGAAATAGAATGTAAGACTTCACTGAAGGCCTGTTATAAAGATTGAAGAATTTAAAAAACTTATACACTGCAGACATGCGGAGTGGTTTTTTTTCAGAGTGTCACGAAATACTGCCACAAGCATTCAATGATCTGACTTTTCCTATAATAAAGGATGTGAATGACTGGATGGGACCACCTAATAACAATGGAGCAACGAAGGAAGTGACCATTAATCCAGACACCACTTGTGGCAATGGCTGGGTCTGTGAACATAGATGGCGTCAAATAAGGTGGGAACGTCCCCTTCAGTCCTTATGTAATAAGGAAGTTGTTTAATCTTTTATTTTCAACTGTTGGATTAGCGTACCATTGCCCCAGCATTTCACCTGATTCTGTGCTTTAGAACATGGTTGCTTTCAGGAAACGTAGCTCAATGGTCAGCCTTTTTCAAACTGGTGGGATAATGGCAACCAAGTGGCTTTTTGGCAGAGGAAAACAGAGGATTCATTGTTTAACAATGATGACTGGTAAGTGGATATGGATTAGCAAAGGGTTGTATAATATTGACTCAAGATAATTTTTTCTTTTCCTGTTCTTTTTACATTTTTTCATATGCAATAATTTTTGACAATAAATTTTAAACCCAAGTTAATACTCCTTACACACACACAAAAAAAAAACGGTATTTGCTTTCCTAGTGTTCTTCTATTAATACAATTTTGATATTGTATTACTGACACTGACAATAACATGTATTCATATATACAGGCTAATTTAAAACATTTTAGTGCATATAGATTGTAAATACATATCACCATTAAAATGTGCAATGCAAGTACTAGAGTACTTTTCCCATTACCTATGATTATTATTTATACATTAATCCGTTATGCTCATACAAAGTCTTCCATTATCTAGCAGCATGTTCTATGTATTTTAAAAATATTTGAGCACTTGCATTTGGTGTATGAATTGGTTGAAGCAGTTGCTTCCTGTGGCTTTAAACATTCCTCCTTTTTTGCTTTCACCTGGGCTTACTTACTTGATCAACCTTTTTATGACTCCTCACCTTTTTAGTAATCTTCAGTCAGATACCAGGAGGGTGCTTGTTACTGTGAGAGGAAGCACTATATTGCTGTGAGTTTGAAGACATCTTGACCTGCATAGCGATTTCATTACAGTCATGGCTGGATGTTTAGGCAGACCCTGTCTCACAAACAAAACAAATCAAAAAATGCTTCAACCTCAATCGAATCTCTTTTGGGGAGTCAGTGATCAATTCAACTCACAGATTTATCTCGTCAAAAAGTCTTCTTTACAAATCATGTTTTATTGACAACAAGAAATTAATTGAAATTCATAATATTTTTTAACTAAAGTTCACTTGGAATGATATTTTAGAACTAGAATCATTTCATGCAAATTTTCTTAAAGAAACCTGGGATGTATCCTTATAATGCTAGATTAATTAAACATAGCTCCATATTTAATTCTAGAAATATTTCCAGGTAACATCACGTAATCTAAGGATATTTGAAGAATGAATGCCCCCAACGCTCCAACTGCATATGTAGGAGATAATAGCCTTGTTGTTGCACAAGTGAAGGAAAGCCCTTGGTCATGCCAAGGTTGACCCCAGTGCAAGGAAATATGGGGAGGGCTATTAGCAGGTTGTATAGGGGAATATCCGTATGGGGTAGGGGTGGGAGGAATGGGGGCTTAACAGGAAACCAGGATGGAAAAAACCTTTGAAATGTAAGGCAATTAAGCTATATAATTATAAATTTAAAAATTAATCAGAATTTAAAACTGGTAGAGGACTGTCTGAAACAACGAGAGTCCTCACAGTAGGACTTTAGTGCTGAGCTTCTCTGCAGTTTCTGTGTTTCTCTGTCTGGTCACTAAAGGCAATGAAACAAATAATGACTTTAGTATAGAGAATTTGCTTGCTCCAGCTGACACTGTCTTGGTAATGGGATTATGTACTGAGCTCTGGGTTCTACTGTTCCATAGCACACGGTTGGGGCACTTATTGTTCTGTGGATAATACATAATTGATCGTCCTGCATGTTTCTGCTGGTATTCCAATTAACTACTAATTGTTTTTCCTCAGGGCTTTGTCAACTACTTTCCACAGACTGGTCTTCCTAAGGTACATATTGTGATGTCAGTTTTCAGGAGATAAAGTCAATGGTAACAGACCCGACTTAAAGTAAATGTTGGGTGGTGATGGCAAAGCTACTTTCTATTAGTAACCTTGCTGAAGACCATTCATTGCAATCCATGCTGATTCAAAGTTGTAAGAGTCAAATTAAAGACATGAAGAAGCACATCAATTGAGTCAGTGTCTTTTCATGAGATCCATATTATATTTAATTCTCTATTTTACTTTTTTATTAATATGGCTTAGTTGTATATTGTAAGCTTATATTATCTCTAGATTTTATGTCCTGATGGCAAACAATAATCAATAAGTTGTTATTCTGAACTCATAAAATACTCATAGAATCATCACATAACTACATGTAAGAGTAACAGAATGTCTAAATGTTTTTCTAGAATATTCTCAGATATCTGAAAGTTAAACAAAACAAAATGTACAATTTTTGCACTGTTTCCAACTGCAAATACAACCTTTCCTGACAGATATCTAGTAAAACATATCAATTAGAACTTATATTTACTATGTCCTGGATAGTCCTTTTTATGCTTCCCACATAATTTTGGAGTGGTGGTATCCATTTGGACTGTGAAACTCATCTGAGGCATCGCTGGTAAAAAATAGTAGTTCTCCTCCTAACAGATCTTTCCCCCTACATTTCTAAATCAGAAAAATTTGGCAGGCACTATGTACTTTTGATATAACAATAGTATGTTGTGTCCCAGTTATTATAATTTTAAATACCATAAACTCATGGGCTCAACTAAAAATCCTCTATGAATTGTGTTAATATTCAGTTTACAAAGTTATTACCTATCCCTGTAGCTAATAAGCCATTATTGGAGGAGGCAAATAAATACTTTATTAATTAAATAATAAATACAGAATTTACCTCATTCTTTTTTGTCCTTCTTCGGGTCTCCTCTTGCTTCCTTTTGGACTCATTGCTTCTTTCTCTTAAATGATAATATTAATCTATACCCATAAATAAGTGCCTTAATAAATGAGTATTTTTCTCATACACAAAGAAACACACATATGTTGTTTAACAACATATATACATGTTACATATATGTGATTAAACATATATATGTTCATATATATGATTAATAAACATCTATATATACATACAATATATATTCCTAAATACCTAACTACAACATGATATATATACTAATATGTTTATATGTATGTATTTATAACATTCTGCTAATCTTACATGTATACATATTTGTATATGTATTACCACTATTTAACTGACTGAAGGCTTTCTCTCCAAGAGAGTAATGGTATTTTCTTCTGGAATAGTAGTCAAACATCTTGAGCCTATGAATTGTAGAGAACATGCTATGGACATTTTACTATACCAGTTTTATTCAAAATTATTTATAACTAGTTATTCTTATACACAAATATATCCAAATCTCACTTCCCATTAAAGGAGCTTTTTCCCCCAACGCTATAGAAATATATGTAGAAAGAATCTCAACTGGTCAAAGAACATAGAAAAACTAATTGTTCTGTGTTCAGCTACAATTCATACCTCTACAACACTGGGCCTGCATCTTCGGCTCAAGGAAGATCACACAATAAGAAGCAGAAAGATTTTTAAGAGGCAGAGTACTAGAATGTCTTGTACAAGATTATGGCTCCTTGAAATGGCATGGAAGTTAAAATTTGATACCTCAAAATTATCATTGCATAATTAAGATGTAAACAGGTACATCATGAATATATATACTAAGGTGGGAGGAGAAATATCATAGGATCCCACCCTTATTTTGGGTACTAGAGGAAACTAATGAGTGCTCAGAGAGGGGAGTTAAAATTTTCATGGATTGATCACTTTTTCTTAATGTAGTACCAAGTGGTCAGGTCACAAATCATACACATACAAGCTGAAGTTCCTTCATTTGGGAGGAAGATACATTTGTGTGAGTGTACAGCCATCTATGAATACCCAGAAGACCTTCCTATAAGGAAATAAAATCAAATAAAATAAATAAGTTAAGTAGGTTATTTTGAAATATATCATTAATACTTTGGATTTAAATCTCCTGTCTTGTATATAGAAGATGAAGTTTTCTCATATTTTTCCTATTGCCTCCTCACTCATTTGTGTACTCCTTGATTTACAAAATTTTTTCCTATAATGAAGTCATGAACATGGCTGAGCTAATTAATCTTCAATAGAAATAGAGCACAAGATGTGTATGCCTGGGCATATAGTGGCATATATATATTTTACCTTGTGGATATTTGCCATGCTTATTTCCATAGTGGATTCACCAGTTTGCAATATCTTTCTTAACTCTTTTTCATAGAAATATTTATGATAAAATTAGAACCATGACACAAACACACATATATTCATACGATTAAATAACACTCTACAACTCCCCTGTGTGAGTGTGTGTGTGTGTGTGTGTTTATGAATTTATAATTAAAACAGTCTGTTTAAATAAGGCTACTTCTACATGTATGACTTTATCTATAAATACTCGTTTTGTTTTGTTTTTAGTTCAGCAATTGCAGTCAGTGCTGGCACATGTGAAAGGCTCTCACAATTTTTTAGTTTCCCCTGGTTTTTTCACAAGTTGAGTACAATTTTTATCCATGTTGACATTTCTTTAATATTATACATTGTGTGTACTGTTTAGGCAGCTACTTTGTTGACCTATCATAGTTGCAGATTTCTTTTCCTTTCTAGGTAAAACCTCACAGCAGACTTTCTACATCACTGTCTAACAACCTTTCCTCTCCCTGTTCAATAATGTCCTCTGCAGGAAATGATAGCATTGTGTTGCAGGTATATCAATTAATTGTACATGGGCACCACAGAATCACAAATTCTGTCATTTGACAAGTACAGCTTTCTAGGATTTTCTGTTTGTCACAAAGGGACATTTATTTGATGAAAGAATAATTTTTATTTATCTATGGGGGATAAGTGTAAATATTTAGAACACATTTGTTGGTTTAATAAACTGATGGTAGTACTGATGGTAGTATATTCTTCTCTAAGATATGTGACCCCATGACACTTTCCGAGATTGGATTTTTATACAGGGTTTATTTCCCTCCTTTGAGTAGTGATTAAATCCAATTAGAGAGCTGTTGCATTTTTAATTTTCATATATATTCTTTTATCTATTTTAATATTCCAGACTTCTTCCACGTGGTCTGCCCCATAATTACTCCCCTTCATATACTCCAACCCCCATCTCCAAGAGGATGCCCTGGCCCTTAAGTCCATCCTAAAGGATTTCTATTCCCTGAAAATCAAGTCTCTAGAAGATTATACAACTTCTCTCACTGAGGCAAGTCCAGGGAATCTTCTGCTGCATATGTATCAGGGGGAGGGGGAGCTTCCTGTCAGCTGGTATATGCTGTCAGATTGGTGGCTCAGGGTCTGAGATATCCTAAAGGTCCAGGTCAGTTGAGATGCTGGTCTTCCCATGGGGCAACCTCCTCCTCAGCTTCTTCCAGCTTTTCCCCAATTCAACTACAGATGTCCTCAGATTCTGTCCATTGGTTGAGTCCTAATAACTCCATCTAACTCTTTCAACTGCTTGTTCAGCTTCTCTTTGGGCAGCCGAGCAAGGCCCCTGTACACAAACTCACCATAGCATCAGTAGCAAGCCACGAGTCTCCCCTTGAGCTGGATTCCAATTTGGGCCTGACAATGGACCTCCTGTCTCTAAGGCTCTTCTCCATTTTTGTCCTTGTAGTTCCTTCAGACAGGAACAATTCTTCTCAGAGCCTTTGACTGTGGGATTGGAAACCCATCCGGCCTCTTTAAGTCCACCCACTCTACTGGAGGTCTACTATAAAAGTCTCTCATTTCCCTGGTCTCCAATAAGTTGTAAAAGGTTTCCCAAAACCCACACCTGCCTCCTACTTCCTGGGGTTTCCTGTCTTTTTACTGACCCTCTGGGCTTTAGTCCTTTTACATCAAGTACCTGATCATGTTTTCCGCTTCCCATACTCCTTGGCCCCTCCCTCATTCAGGGTACTCCTTTTCTCTGCCCCCTGTGACTGCTTTTGTCTCCCTACCAAGTGGAATTTAAGCATCCTCACATGGGGCCTTTGGCTTGTTAACATGCTTGAGTCTTGTGGGTTGTGTCCTGGGCATGATGTTATTTTTTGGATAGTATCTGCTCATTAATAAGTATGAACCACACATGTATTTTTGGGTCTGAGTTACCATGCTCAGTATGATATTTTTAAATACCACCCATTTGCCTGCAAAACTCATGGTATCCTCTTTTTTTATTATTATTATTAACTTGAGTATTTCTTATATACATTCCGAGTGTTATTCCCTTTCCTGGTTTCCGGGCAAACATCCCCCTAATCCCTCCCCCTCCCCTTCTTTATGGGTGTTCCCCTCCCCATCCTCCCCCCATTGCTGCCCTCCCCCCAACAATCTAGTTCACTGTGGGGTATCCTCTTTTTAATGCATGAGTAATATTCCATTGTGTAAATGAACCATAATTTCGGTATCCATTTTTCAGTTGTGGAACATCTGGGTTGTTTCCAGTTTCTGTATATCATAAATAAGTCCTCTATGAACATAGTGGAACACTTGTCCCTGTGGTGGTAATATCTTTAGTATATGTTGAAGAGTGATTTACCTGGGTCTTCAGGTAGATATAATTCCATTATTAAGAGGCACCTCGATATTGATTTCCAGAGTGCTTGTATGAGGTTGCAATCAAACGAGCAACTGAGATGTGTGCCTCTTTCTCCACATTCTCCACAAAGGTGCTGTTACCTGAGTTTTTGATATTTGCCATTCTGATTGGTGTAGGGGGAATCTCAGGTTTGTTTTGATTTTGAATTCCCTGATCACTAAGGACTTTGAATATTTCTTCCAGTGTTTCTCAGCCATTTAGGATTTCTCTGTTGTGAATCCTGTTTAGTTTTATACCCTACTTTACGATTGGGTTGTTTGGTTTTGTGGAGGTTAGCTTCCGGCTTATTAATATATATTGAATACTAGCCTTCTATCAGATATGGACTTAGTGATGATTGGTTTCCCAGTCTGTAGATTGCTGATTTGTTTTAATGACTATATCCTTGCATTACAGAAGCTTTCCTCTTTCATAAGTCCCATTCATCAATTTGTGATCTTAAAGCCTGAATCATTGGAGTACATTTTAGGAAATTTCCACCTATTCCAATGAGTTTGAGACTCTTTCCCACATATGGAACGCAATGAAAGCAGCGCTAAGAACAAAGTTCACAGTACTAAGTGAACTCATAAGGAAATTGGAGAGATAGTCTACTAGAAACTTAACAACACACCTGGAAGCCCTAAAACAAAAGAATCAAACACACCCAAGGAAAGAGTCAAACTCCGGACTGAAATTAAGCAAATAGAATCAGAGAACAATACAAAGAATTAACAAAACCAGTAACTGGTTCTTTGAGAAAATCACCATGATTGAGAAAACCCTAGCCAAAGTAGCTAAAGGTCCTAGAGACTGTATTCATATGAACAAAATCAGAAATGAAAAGGAAGACATAAAAACAAAAACCAAGGGAATTCTAAAAATCATGAGGTCCTACTACAAAAGCCTATGCTCAACAAAAGTAGAAATTCAATATGAAGTGGATGATTTTATAAACAGATAGTAAGTACCAAAGTCAAATCAAGAGCAGAAATTATCCCAATAGGCCCATATCCTATAAAAGAAATAGATAAAGTCATTGAAATCCTCCAAAGCAAAGAAAGCCCTCGGCCAGATGACTTTAGTGCAAAATTCTTCCATACCTTCAAAGAACAACTAATACCAACACTCCTCAAACCATTTTATAAAAGAGAAATAGAGAGAGCACTACCTAATTTATTTTAAGGTATACATTTACTCTGATAAGTAAATCACACAGAGAATGAATAAAGAAAGAGAAAGAGAACAAATCCAAGAACATATCTAAATGATCATTCACTGTGGTCAAGTAGGCCGCATTCAAGGGTTTCAAGGTATGTTCAATAAATGAAAATCCATTAAAGTAATACAATATATAAACAAGTTCAAAGAAAAAAATCACAAGATTATCTCGTTAGACACTAAGAAATCATTTGAAAACCATTTGAGAAAACATGAAACTCCTTCATGTTAAAAGTATTAGACAGATCAGGAAAATAAGGACTATATCTAAACATAATAAAAGCAAAATACAACAGACAATATTAAATAAGGATATACTTGAATCAATCCCATTAAAATCAGAAGACAATAATATCCAATCTCTCCTAATATATTCACTGTAGAACTTAACGTTCTAGCCAGAGCAAATAGACTACAAACTGAATACAAATTGCTAAAGAAGAAGTCAAGGTATAGGTATTTGCAGATAATATGATAGTATACATAACGCCAAAAATTCTACCAGAGAACTTCAAGAGTCAATAACTTACACAAAGTAACTGGATATAAAATTAATTCAAACAAATCAGTAGCCTTCCTTTAATAAATGGCAAGCAGACTGAGAAAGTAATTAAGGAATAAAGTCCCTACACAATAGTTATGTATAATATAAAATATGTTTGCCTAACTGTAACAAAAAAACAAATGATATATTTTTATGACAAGATCTTCAAGTCTCTTAATAAAGAAATCAGAGAAGACCTCAGAAAATAGAGTGCTATCCTATGCTTATAGATTGGTAGGATTAACCCAGTAATACTGGCCATCCTACCAAAAGTAGTCTCATATTCAATACTATTTCAATCCAAATCCCCCCCAAAATTTTCAAAGATATGATTTTCAAATTTACCTGCAACAAACACCACCTAAAATGGTGAAAACAGTTGTTCACAATACGTGAACTTCTGAGGAATGACCAACCCTGACCTCAAGCTATACTACAGAGCAATAACAGTATGGTATTGTTACAGAGAAAAATAGTTTGATAAATGGAATAGAAATGAAGACCCAAAAATAAAACCACATACTTATTAATACTTAATCTTTGACAGAGTAGCCAAAAAATGGAAAAAAGAAAGCATCTTCAATGAATGGTGCTATTCTAACTGGCAGTCTGTAGTAGAAAAATGAAAACAGATTCATATTTGTCACCTTACACAAAGCTCAATTTGAAGTGTAAAAAAGACCTTATCACAAAGTGAGATACAATGAATCTAATAAATGAGAAAGTAGGAAAGAGACCCATACTCATGGACACGGGTGGAAATTTTCTAGACAGTATTCAAATGCTTCATTCTCTAAGATCAAGAATTGATAAATGAGACCTCATGAAACTGGAAAGCCTCTGTAAGGCAAGGAACAGTGTCTAGAGAATAATCCGGCAAACTACAGATTGGGAAAAAACCTTCATGAACACCATATATGATAGACGGCTAATATCCAAGTATATAAAGATCTCAAGAAGCTCCACACAAACAAGCAACCCAATCAAAATATGGGGTATAGAACTAAACAGAGAATTTACAGCAGAGAAATCTCAAATGGATGAGAAGCACTTAAAGAAATGTTGAAGTCTTAGTGATCAGTGAAATGCAAATCAAAATAACCCTAAGATTCCACCTTATACCACACAGAATAGCAAAGATAAAAAACTCAGGTGACACCACAAGTTGGAGAGAATGTGGAGAAAAAGGAACGTTTCTCCATTGCTGGTGGGATAGTTAGCTGACACAATCATTCTTGAAATCAATCTTGAGGTACCTCAGAAAATTGGAAATAGACCAGGCAAACCAATCTTGTGCTCAATTTCTTGTGGTCCTCTATGCTCATAGAGGTCTTCTCAGTGATAACCAGAAGCTAGAAACCTTCCATATGTCCCACAACTGAATAATGGATAGAGAATATGTGGTTCATTTATACAATGAAATACTAACCAGCTTTTAAAAACAAGGACATCATGCGTTTTCCAGGCAAATGGATGGAACTAGAAATTATCATCCTGACTGAAGTATCTCAGACCCAAAAGACATGCATGGTATGTAATTACTAATATGCAGATATTAGTCAAAAATGCAGAGAATACACAGGGTACAAGCTATAGAACTCAAGAAGGTCAACATGTCAAAAGGCTCATTTGGATGTGCTTGAATCCCTACTCAGAAGGAGAAGAATGCAAAGAGTAGAGGGTGGTAGGAATCTGGATTTAAAAGGGAAGTGGAAGGGGCAGGGGAAAAAAGAAATATAATCAATTATTGAGAGAGGGGCAGGAATTAATCTCCAGGAGACAGCAGAGTGAATTAAAATATAAAACTTGTGAGGTAGGAGATAGGAGTTGGGAGGTGGTAGGGGTACCCTCTAGTTTCTATCAAAGACCTGGTTGGTGAGAGAATCTCAGGACTGAAACGGAGGGACCTTAGATGAAATATCCAACAGTGGGGCAAGGGTACTTGTAGAATCCACCTCCAATAGAAAGACAGGCATTAAGTGGAGGAATGGAGTTGCCACATCAACTCTGTCAATAACTCTGTCTTAGAATTATTCCCCTATAAAATAGCTGCGAGAACAAAATGGAAAAGAGCCTCAGGGAAGGAGTCCATTAATAGATCCTAATTGGGACAAATCTCATGGAATTGTCCAAAGCCTGACACTATTACTGATGTGATATACTTACAGACAGGAGGCAAGCATGGCTGACTTCCAAGATGCCCTACAAGCAACTGGCTGAGACCGAAGAACACACTTACAGGTAACCAATTTCTGAAGTTGTGGACCTCTATGGTTGATTTACAGAAGGACTAGAAGAAGTTGATGAGGACGACAATGCCATAGGAAGGCCAGCAGTCTTAACAAACTTAGACCTTCAAGATCTCCCAGACACTTAACTACCAACCAGTCAGCAGACACTAGCTGCTCTGATGCCTGGTTTGGATTCAGTGAGAAATGACACTCCTAACCCATGAGAGACTTGAGTTTCCAAAGAATGGGAAGGCCTGAAATTGTTAGGGTTTGTGTGGGTGGGTGGATACCCTCTCCAAGGATCAAAGGGAGGGGGATAACTACAAGATGATAAATGTAAGATTAAAATTAATTTAAAAAATTCATGACTTTGGGAATATTACTAATCATTCATACAAAATTCCCTTCACTATTAGATTAGGAAAATTTATAATTTTAATTATCTAATGTATTTTATTTTGTTTATTTATAAGTCATCTCTTAGAAGTTTTTTTTTTTTTTTTGTAATTGGAGATTACAAAATTCTGAATGGAAGGAGATGTAACTGGAAGGAACTTGAGGGAGGACAGATCAAAACCAAGACATATTATGTCAGTAAAGAATCTATGTATAATTAAAGGAAAAACTTAGTTTCTTATATAGATTTATCATAATTTTTTTAGACTTGAAGGAAATTATCCTGCTTCATATCTTATGAAATCTTCAGTCTATATTGTTAACTACATTAAGCTACCATAGTAGAGTAAAAGAATATTTTCTCTTTGCAGTAAAGTACAGAAGAATATATAATTTTAATTACCTAATGTATTTTAGGGAAAGCGAACTGTGTTCACTTCTTCTGTCAGGCCTGTGATATTATTTGGCTTCCATTCATACAGACCCTATGCATGTAGTCACAGCCTCTTGTGCAAGTATAAACTTGTACAACTACTTTGAAAATCACTTTGGCAGTTTCATAAAAGTTAGGATTAATTCTAACTTAAGACTCAGTTATACTACCCCTGGGCATTAACACAAGCAAGGCTACATCATAACACAAGGACACCTGCTTAACAATATTTATAGCAACTTTATTCCTAAGAGCTCCAAACAACCCAGATGCCACTTACCTGAAGAAAGGATGACGAAAATTGGGAACATTTTAACAAGAAATGTTACTCAGTTATTAAAAACAAGGGCATCAATCTATAGATTCAATGCAATCCCCATCAAAATACCAATCAAATTCTTCAGAGAGTTAGAACAATTTGCAAATTCATCTGGAATAAGAAAAAACCTAGGATAGCTAAAACTATCTTCAAGCAGTATTACAGAGCAATAGTGATAAAAACTTCATGGTATTGTTACAGAGAAAGACAGATAGACCAGTGGAATAGAATTGAAGACCCAGTAAGGAACTCAACACACCTATGGTCTCTTGATTTCTGAGAAAGGGGCCAAAACCATCCAATGGAAAAAAGATAGCATTTTCAGCAAATGGTGCTGGTTTAACTGGAGGTCAGCATGTAGAAGAATACAGATCGATTCATGCTTATCACCCTGTACAAAGCTTAAGTCCAAGTGGATCAAGGACCTCCACATCAAACCAGATACACTCAAACTAATAGAAGAAACAGTGGGGAGGCATCTCGAGCACATGGGCACTGGACGAAATTTCCTGAACAAAACACCAATGGCTTATGCTCTAAGATCAAGAATCGACAAATGGTATCCCATAAAACTGCAAAGCTTCTGTAAGTCAAAAGACACTTTTGTTAGGACAAAACGACAACCAACAGATTGGGAAAAGATCTTTACCAATCCTGCAACTGATAAAGGGCTTATATCCAAAATATACAAAGAACTCAAGATGTTAGACCACAGGGAGACAAATGACCCTATTAAAAGATGGGGTTCAGAGCTAAACAAAGAATTCACAGCTGAGGAATGCCGAATGGCTGAGAAACACCTAAAGAAATGTTCAACATCTTTAATCATAAGGGAAATTCTAATCAAAACGACCCTGAGATTTCACCTTACACCAGTGAGAATGGCTAAGTTCAAAAACTCATGTGATAGCAAATGCTGGTGAGGATGTGGAGAAAGAGGAACGCTCCTCCATTGTTGGTGGGATTGCAGACTGGTACAACCATACTGGAAATCAGTCTGGAGTTTCCTCAGAAAATTGGACATTGAACTACCTGAGGACCCAGCTATACCTCTCTTGGGCATATACCCAAAAGATGCCCCAACATATAAGAAGGACACATGCTCCACTATGTTCATAGCAGCCTTATTTATAATAGCCAGAAGCTGGAAAGAACCCAGATGCCCCTCAACAGAGGAATGGATACAGAAATTGTGGTACATGTACACCATGGAATATTACTCAGCTATCAAAAACAATGACTTTATGAAATTCCTAGTCAAATTGATGGAACTGGAAAATATCATCCTGAGTGAGGTAAACCAATTACAGAAAAATACACGTGGTATGCACTCATTGATAAGTGGCTATTAGTCAAAATGCTTGAATTACCCTAGATGCACTGAACACATGAAACTCAAGAAGGATGACCAAAATGTGAATGCTTCCCTCCTTCTTTAAAGGGGGAACAACAATACCCTTGGGAGGGAATAGGGAGGCAAAGTGTAGAACAGAGGCAGAAGGAACTCCCATTCAGAACCTGCCCCACATGTAGCCCATACATATACAGCCACCCAATTAGATAAGATGGATGAAGCAAAGAAGTGCAGGTCTACAGAAACTGGATGTAGATCTCTCCTGAAAATCACAGCCAGTATATGGCAAATACTTTGGCGAATGCCAGCAGCAAACCACTGAACTGAGAACAGGACCCCTGTTGAAGGAATCAGAGAAAGGTCTGAAAGAGCTTGAAGGGGCTTGAGACCCCATATGAACAACAATGCCAACCAACCAGAGTTTCCAGGACTAAGCCACCATCCAAACAGTATACATGGACTGACCCTGGGCTCCAACCTCATAGGTAGCAATGACTAGCCTAGTAAGAGCACCAGTGGAAGGGGAAGACTTTTGTCCTGCCAAGACTGAACCCCCAGTGAATGTGATTGTTGGGGGGGTGGTAATGGGGGGAGGATTGGCAGGGGAGCACCCATAGAGAAGGGGAGGGGGAGGGGAGAGGGGGATGTTGGCCCCAGAACTGGGAAGTGGAACAACAATTGAAATGTAAATAAGAAATACTCCAGTTAATAAAGATGGAAAAGAAAAAAAAAAAAACATGATTTTCATTCTAGCTGCCCGGAAGTGAGTCTTTCACTATCAGCCTTCAGATGAAGATGTAGAACACTCAGCTCTTCCTAGATGCTGCCCTGCTCCCACCTTGATGATGATGGACTTAATCTCTGAACCTGTAAGAAAACCCAATTAAATATCCCTTATAAGACCTGGCTTGGTCATGGTGCCTGTTTACAGCAGTAAAACCCTAACTAAGACAAGAACCAAGAAAAGCTTTTCAATATTAATGCTTAGCTCTGACCATAAAAGCAGGCTCTGTAATTTGAGGTATATCATCTCAGTTTCCCTCCACACAAGCTCAGTGGCTGGTGTTACCATCAGAACTCAGTGACGGAGCCTTATCACAGAGTCACCATGAGGGGGGAATTTGCACAAGAGTAAGCTAGGACAGAGGGAGATATGCAGCCCAGATCATTTATGTGCCAATACAACTTTCCTGTAAGTTTTTCTCAGTGGCTGTGGTTAAGAGATATTGAGAAGCTGAACATGTTGGTTCACATAAGTATTTCTAGAACTTAGGTGGATGATGGGCATGTTACTTCAAGTTCAAGGCACACAGAGAATGCCAGGCCAGTTAGAGATACATACCCTGTCTAAAAACACAAAAGAGGGATTCTGCATACAGCATATGTCAAAGAAGATTATATTACTTCACCTTTATTTTATCTTGACCACATGGTCAATAAAACAGTGGTTCTCAGAAGTCCTTTAGGACTTGAAATATAATCATGTGCCATCTGCTTCATCTATTGAGGCAAGCACTGGAGAATGACTTAGATTCTGTTTGTCTGTCTCTTTTTTTTTAACAATCATTTCTCCAGGCTTGGAAACATTGCTCTATTCAATGTGTGAGGAGCCTTCCATAGAATTATTTTCCATCTCAAGATCTATTTTGACTTTGAGTTCTTTGCAGCCTATTGCTATTCTGTAAATGTGTCTGTCTCAACTCATCCTTGTCCCAAAAATTGTTGAGTTTCTATGACATGGTGTCCAGACAGGGCAGATATCTGGAAAACACAGACTGGATGGAAAGCAAACAGTATGGACATTCTGGGTGAGAGTTTTTCAGACACATCTCCAGGATGAGACAACATTCCTGCCGAGGGCACACAACTACTTTTATCAAGCCGTTCTTTGGAAGACAGCCCCTGAGAATCACCGTGTTAAATCTGCCACTTGGCAGGTAGATCTTGTGTGATTGACTTGATTCACTCCAAAGACCATTATTTTCAACCTTCCTACAGACATTATGGAAGGAGCATCTTAACCACGTTGCCAGTTGCTTGATGAAGTATATATATATATATATATATATATATATATATATATATATTATCATTTGACATCAAGATGACAATAGCTATTACCTCTATCTCTTGTCATGTTTATGTTTGTCCAATATCCTTACCTCATGTGAACTAAAGTGAATTAAACACATATGGATTTTTGCTCTAAAAAAGAAAACAAGGGCATCATGGAATTTGTACACAAGTTTATGGAACTAGAACATATCACTGAGTGAGATAAACCAGAGTAAGACACAGATGGAATGGATTCACTTATAAGTGGATATTAGCCATAAAGTACAGGATATCCTTATTACAATCCACAGACCCAAAGAAGTTAAATAACAAGGAGGAACTAAGTACAAATGCTTAAATCCCCCTGATAATGGAAAATAAAATATGCATTGGTGATGGAAGGAAGGAGGTGACTGTGTAGCAGAGGAAGTAAAGAAAAAGGAGAGACCAAATTTGGTGATGATGGAGTAAACATGAATGGAAGAAAAACTGGGAGAAAGAACTGAGATTGGGTGAAGGCATCTCTGAGACAAATTTGAAACCTAGGATAGGAAAACTCCCAGAAACCTGTTTAGCTGAACTTAACTAAGAATCCTCACAATAGGAGATATGGAACCTGAAACAGCCATCTCCTGTAAGACTTCCAATGCACAAATGCAGACACCAATGCACCTACAAAAGATTTGACCCGCAATTTGTCCTACCTATATGATAAACAGGGATAAGGATGGAGCAATGATTGTGGGAATATTTAACCAATAATTGGATTCCCTTGAAACCCATAGCATTAGAAATAACCTATTCCTGACATTATTGCTGGTATTCTCCTGTATGTTCAGACGAGGACCTAACATAAATGTCCTCTGGAAAGCATCATCCAGTGGCTGATAGAAACAGATGCAGAGACCCACAAAAACCAGGGAATCTTGGAGATGGGATAGAATGATTGAAGGAGCAAGAGGGGTCAACAGCAGCACAATAAAACCTTCAAAATCAATTAATCTGGACCCATAGGGACTCACAAAGACTGAACCACCAACCACAGAGCACACATGCAGTGGACCTCGGCACCCTATTCAAATGTAACACGTATGAAACTTTCTCTTCATGTGTCCTCCTAACAGCTCGAGCAAGGTTATCTCTTTTTGCCCCCTGAGTATATGCCTAGTATATTTTATTTACTTATTAGAACTGCAGATTAGAAAGAGCAAAACACTTTGTTAATGAATGGCATCTGGGAGAATTCTCCCACATTTGCCTCTGGAATTCCTTATCTTTTATTTGTTATGGAAAAAAGGATCTAGTTGCCCATCTATTCATGGGATTAATGCTGTGGCATACTTACACTTGCATGTGCTCTCTGTACCTCAAAGACCACTTTTTTTTATAATGTGTGTGTGTGTGTGTGTGTATTGTTTTAATTTAAGCACAAGTTCCTATACACATTATGTAGAAGTTCTACCCTGAACTACATATCTATTTCTACATTGTGTTTAAAAATTCCCCAGTTCATTTGAAATCTCATATTTAATTACCATAATTCTATATATTAAAGGGAAGTAATACTTACGGAACCATACAGGATAATGAACGATAGAGCCTTTATATTTATATTAGGAATAACTTCCTCAAGTAATATTCTTCCAGAAGAGATATTCTAGGGAAAGACTATAGATATATTCCTCTGTAGTTCTGTTTTATTATTAATCTCAAAGACATTGATCATTAATCTTTAGGATTTCCTTAGAAGACACAAATCTCTTGGAAATATCAAAATGGAAAATTTTGGGGGGTAGTGAAGGATTATTGAGATAAGCATTTGTGGTGGATTTTTCCTAACATGTTTTATATATGTATAAACTTAAAAAGTAAAAAGTGAAGTAATAGGTTGGGTCAAGGCAGAGAAGAAAGGAAGTAAAGAAAGAAAATATATAAACACATGCAGCACAGTGTGGTTAAGATTGCCTTTTGTCATCGTTTGTTCTCCTTTAGCACAGGAACACTTCTGGGAATTAGAGAGGACAATTAGACATTGAGTAGTGTTAAATGGCACAGTGTCAAAGGGTTGCACTGATAGTGGGAACAGAACAAGAGTTTTCAACAGTATCACTAGTGTCAGTAAAAAAGAAAACAACACAGCATTGATAATAATGTGTTAAATAAATACAATGATAATTCAGTGTAACTACCAGGATAACTGCATTATTTACAGTAATTTGTTTAATCATGATAAGGACCTTGGAAGTGTGACTTGCTTTTCTAGTTCATTTTTTTTTTCTAGTAGCAAAGTGTAAGAGCTTGTTGAGAGAACAGTGCAGTCTGATGGAAAAGTGGGCCAGAGGAAAATGTCAGTAAGCTATTCAGAGTACAGGCTACTATTTTTCTGAGCCTTTTCTTCTCTATGCCCAGGGTGGAGGTTTGAGGTTTAACTGACAACTGTAAGTACTGTGAAACATATTAATTACTGTAAATATGGTTCTCCTAGAATTCACTTGATAGTTTAATTTACAGAATCACTTTGGAGCATACTTTAAACTGAGGGGCACTTTTCAGAGTCCTGTCTGTAAGAAAGTTCAGTTTCTTCTGCCAGCTCCTCCACCAGGTTCCCTGAGCTCCATATGGTGGTTGACTCCAAGCATTCGCATCTGCATAGGTTCCTGTTGGCAAGAATCTCTTGATCACTGCAAGTGTTGGGTTTAGTGTCTTCAGACATGATGGATTCCCCAGGTCGTGATGTTCCTGGTTGGCTCTATGTTCCATTCCAATTTTTTTTGTTCCTGTTTCCTTTTTGAGCAAGAACGTTTCTGGGTTAAAAACTTTGCAATGGGTAGGTGTCTTCATCACTGGACCGGGGACTTTGCCATGCCCATCTGCTGGAGGAGGTCTCTACAGGATCTATCTCCCCCTTCTCTGCGCTTTTCAGCGAAAGGCATCCCTGTTGAATCCTGGGAGCTTCACATTTCCCTGGTGTTTGGACCTTCCGGTGGCTATCCCCAGTTCCTCAACCACCCCTGCTACATATTTTTTGTTCAGTTTCCTGGAGTAGAGGAGGAGGGTTAGAACCCCATTCAAAGAACAACATAGGCTGGCCTGACAACCCAGTTCTCCCAGAATCTAGACCACCAACCAAGGAGTGCACCTTGAGGAATCCATGCCTCCAGTCACATAGGTAGCAGATGGTGACCTTGCCTGACAGCAAAGGGAGGGAGGTTCTTAGTCCCAGGGAGGCTTGATTACCCCAGCGTAGGGGGATGCTGGAGCAATAGGGCAGGAGTATGTGGGTGGCTGGGGGATCACACTCATACCGGAAAAGTGTTGTGCGAGGGAAGGTGTGGAATGGGGGTGCTGGTAGAGGGGTAACCTGGTACTGGGATATCATGGGATGGTGGTTGGTAGAGAGGGTAACCAGGAAGTGGGATATCATTGGAGATGTAAACAAGTGGAATGATTAGTAAAAAAGAGCAAAAAGGAAAAGAAAGCTCAGACTAACGAAGTATAGCTTGCTTTCCTTTTAAAGCCTTACTTGAAAGTGTTAGGCTTTAGCATTTGTAACCATAAAGTGTGAGGTTCAAATAATATCTTTATTCTTTATGTTTTTTCAACACTTGACATTTGCCCTGTATCTTTTATTCATACTATCTCTTTTGTATTTCTATCCTATATGATTCTCATTAAGTTATTCTTGAAAACTTTCCACCTATTTCGTTTTGAAAATGATTCCCTTTCAAGGAAGAGTTTTTTTTTTCTTTTTTTTTTCATGGATATTTTAAATTTACATTTCAAATGTTATTCCCTTTCTCAGTTTCCCAGCCATAGGCCCTAATTCCATCCTCCTCCCCTTCTTTTATGAAGGTGTTCCTCCTCCCTAACCACCACCCTTCGCACGCCCCTGATATTCCACTGCAATGGGGAGTCCAGCCTTGGCAGGACCAAGGGATTCTCCCCGAATTGGTGTCCACCAAGGCCATCCTCTGCTAAATATGCCGTTGGAGCCAAGGGTCAGTCCATGTATAAACTTTGGTCAGTAGTTTAGTCCCTGGAAACTCTGGCTATTTGGTACTGTTGTTCTTATGGGGTTGCTAACCCCTTCAGCAATTTCAATCCTCTCCCCAATTCCTCCAACAGGGACCCTGTTCTCAGGTCAATGGTTTGCTACCAGCATTCACCGCTTAATTGACATGCTCTGGCTGAGCATCTCAGGAGATGGCCATATCAGGCTCCTGTCAGCATGTATGTCTTGGTTTCATCAATATTATCTATTTTTGGTGGCTGTATATAAATGGGCTGTATATCCATGTGGGGTAGGCTCTGAGTGGCTACTCCTTCAGTCTTGGCTCCAAACCTTGTCCTCACATCCCCTCCTATGAATATTTTTGTTCCACCTTTTAAGAAAGACTGAAGCATCCACACTTTGGTTGTCCTTCTTTTTGAGCTTCATGTAGTCTGTGGGTTTTATCTTGGGTAATTCGAGCTTTAGACTAATATCCACTTATCAGTGAGTGCATACCATGCATATTTTTCTGTGATTGTGTTACCTCACTCAGGATGCTATTTTCCAATTCTATCCATTTGCCTATGAATTTCATGAAGTCATTGTTTTTGTTATCAGAATAGTACTCCATTGTGTAGATGTACCACAGTTTTTGAATCCATTATTCTGTTCAAGGGCAGCTGGGTTCTTTCCAGCTTCTGGCAATTATAAATAAGCTGCTAGAAACAAAGTGGAGCATGGGAGAAAGGAGGTTTCTATATTGAAATTCTATCCTTTCCTCTTCTTTCCATTCACATAATTTCATTGACAAATATAACTGGACATTTCCAAAAACCAGGCCTTTGCACCCAACACTTTAATGAAAGACCACCATCTATCAAGATTGAAGTTTGAAGGTGTAATTTTATTTTGACCTGAAAAGAGTAAATAGTAAAGGAAAGAATTTATTCTGTCCATTGTTTCTGCAAATTCAATAGAAGAAGGTGTGTGTGTGTGTGTGTGTGTGTGTGTGTGTGTGTGTATACCCTAAAATTATTATTTTCATTCAATCATTCAATATTCTGCCCTTCTATTTTCGTATCTAATTTGGTAAAATAATTTTAAAGTCTTATTTAAAGTTCTGTTTATGATTAGTGTGTTTAATGTTGCTCCTCTATCCTATGTATGAGTACTGCTGAACACTTAAGTCATGTCAAATTAACAAGAAGATCGTCCCTGAAGGAATATGATTGTCCTCTCAGATGCTATTGATTGCCAGGAAGTCTTCTTTGAGGGCTAGGTAGTTGGAATAATTCCTCCATCTATGTTGCCATGTCTACTAGTAGGGCCCTTATTCTGATCTTTTATCTCATCCATATTCTTGAAATTTCATGGATATTGATATAAACCCATTACCCAAGTTAATGATCTGCAAGAGAAGCTATTGTAGGAAGCCTAGCCTAACTGGCACATGTGCAATTAGTTGCTACAACTAAAGTTCATGGGGCATTATGAAATAAAGGATGGGGAATTTTAACAGCAAGTTGCTTCTGGAAACAAAGTGGATGCTACTTATTTTTACGGTGTGAATGTGAAGGCTTGTGTGTGTGTGTGTGTGTGTGTGTGTGTGTGTGTGTGTGTGTGTGTGTGTGTGATAGAATGTCATTTATGTGTAAGTTCATACTGATATGTAATCATGTCTACAGGTAAAAGAATTTCAATGTCTATTTTTGTTCTTCTCTAATTAATGTTCCTTGGGGTTTTTACATGATAAATATCTCTGTTTTCAATACAGTACATGGTCAGGTCATTTAGCTCATAGGATTCTCTAGTCTCTGCTCTGTCTCTTATTTCCTCCAGTGACTTTCTATCTTTTCCTCACTATTCCTGTAAATATGATTTCCTTTACTCCATTTCAATTTTCTATAACTGGTTCATCTCTTCAGGAGAGTCTATTTTTGAGTATGAATGTACTTAATATGATTTTTAAATTTGTTATGTGGTTCAGCCTGGTAGTGTATCCATACCTGTCTGTATTCTAGAGCCTGAGAAGTGATATCAGTTCAGTCCCGGGTCTGATGGTCTCAATAGTTCCAGTCTTTTGCCAGAAACCTAGAGTGTTTCTAAAAAGAAATTAGTCTTTAGTCCGTATTGGAAGGATAAAATATTCATGTTTTTATTTCAGCATAGATTGTTAATAGAAGGGACGGCAGTAGTAATGAGAATAATTGAGTTGATAAGCTACTCAGTATGACAAAACTTACAGAATTCAAAAATAATTATATTCCTTAATATTTTTCCTAAATGATTTATTTTTATTAATTTTACATCCTCAACACAGTCTTCCTCCTTCCTCCTCTCCAAGTCCTGCCATTATTTGTACCTTTCCCCATTACCCCTACCCTTCTTCTCAGAGAAGAAACCTTCCTTGGATACTACCTGACTCTGGGATATCTAGACCCAGCAGGACTAGGCAAATTCTTTTTTAATTGAGTCCCAACTGGGCAGTCAGAATAGGGAATAGGATCCAATGACAGGCAACAGAGTCAGAGAAAACCCTGCTCCAGAGGGCTTATTTGATATGTGGTTAGCATATGCATGAACTTGAGCAATTACTAAACTATATTCATTCCATATATTCAAATGATTGAAAATGAAGCAATGTAGGAAATAAAACTTTTTACTTCTTAGAGAAAATACAAACAAAATTTGTAAGACCTTAAGTTATTCATCCAAAATTCTGAATGATAGTACTATTTGTCAGGAGCCATTGTAATACAAGTTAATAAATACTGGGTGATCTTCCTGAGATTAATTTTCCTTAGATTAAATAATCTACGATGAAGGTCAGTGGCCTGGCAGATACCTGAGCAAACACTGCAGCCTGTGTGGTTCCCAGGAGGTCCTCAGTGACCAAGAACACAGCTGAGAATTTCACCCAAATACCCACAGCAGCTGGGATAGCCACACAGCACAGCTGACAAAAGTACTACCCTCCTTCCCACACACCCCAATGGAAATAAAATCAAAGAAGACCTCAGAAGATGAGAAAACTTCCCATTCTCATGGACTGGTAGGATTAACTAATGAAAGTGGCCATTTTACCAAAAGCAATCTACAAATCTAATGAAATCCTCATCCAAATTCGAATACAATTCTTCACACACATGAAAAAACCAATTCCTACTTTCATAAACCCAGGATAGCCAAACATTTCTCAATAATAAAAGAATTGGGGGAATTACAATCTCTGGCCTCAAGCTGTACTACAAAACAATAGTGATAAAAACCACATGATATTAGGATAGAGAAAGACAGGTTGATCCACGGAAAAAAAAATCATAGACCCAGAAATAAACCCATATTCTTATGGACACTTGATCTTTGACAAGAAAGCAAAAAACATACAATGTAAAAAAATAAATGGAGGCAGTTGAACTGGAGGTCTGTTTGTAGGCGAATGAAAATAGATTCATATTTATCACCTTGCACAAAGCTCAATTTCAAGTAGATCAAGGAGTACAACATAAACCAGATACAATGAATCTATTAGAAAAGAAAGTGTTAAAGGGCTAGAACTCATTGGAAGAAGAGAAAATTTTTTGAGGAGAATACTAGTGTCTCAGGTACTAAGATCAACAGTTGATAAATGAGACCTCATGAAACTGAAAATCTCCTGGAAGGCAAAAGACAATGTCAATAGGACAAATCACCAGCCTACAGTTTGCGAAAAAAAAATCTTACCAATCCTACTTCTGACAGAGGACCAATTTCCAAAATACATAAAGAATTCAAGAAGTCAACACCAATAAACCCAAATAATGGAATTAAGGAATGAGGTACAGAGCTAAATAAAGAAGTCACAACAGAAAAATATCAAATGTCTGAGAAGTACTTAAAGAAATTCTCTAAGTCCTTAATCATCAGAAAAATAAAAATCAAAACAACCAGCTTCTGGCTATTATAAATAAGGCTGCTATGGACATAGTGGAGCATGTCTTTGTTTTATGTTGTATGTTGGCACATCTTTTGGGTATATACCCAGGAGAGGTATAGCTGTGTCCTTAGGTAGTGCAATGTCCAATTTATGAGGAAACTCCAGACTGATTTTCAGAGTGATTGTACAAGTTGGCAATCCCACCAATAATGAAGGATTGTTCCTCTTTCTCTACATCCTCACCAGAGTCTGCTGTTACCTGAGATTTTGATCTTAGCCATTCTGACTGGTATGAGGTGGAATCTCAGGTTTTTTATTTATTTATTTTTTTATAATTTGCATTTCCCTAACGACTAAGGATGTTGAACATTTCTTTAGCTGCTTTTCTGCCTTCGATATTCCTCAGCTGGGAATGTTTTGTTTAGTTCTTTACCCCATTTTTAATAGGGTTATTGGGCACTATGGAGTCTAACTTCTTGAGTTCTTTGTATATTTTAACAATGATTTCATGAAATTTATAGGCCAATGCAATGAACTCGAAAATATCATTTGGAGTGAGATAATCCAATTGCAGAAAACACAATTGGTACACACTCTTTATAAGTGGATATTAGCCCAAAAGCTCTAATTACCCAAGATGCAATCCACAGAGCTCTGAGCTTATTATTTTCTTCTGTCTACTCATCTTGGGTGAATTTGCTTCTTTTGGTTCTAGAGCTTTCAGGGGTGCTGTCAAGCTGTTAGTGTATGCTCTCCCAAATTCTTTTTGGGAGCACTCAAAACTATGAGTTTTCATCTTAGCACTGCTTTCACTGAATAGCATAGTGTGAGTATCTTATGCCTTCATTTTCATTCAATTCTAAAAATTCTTTAATTTCTTTCTTTATTTCTTTTTTGACCAACATGTCATTGAGTAGAGTGTTGTTCAGCTTCCATGTGTATGTGGGCTTTCTCTTGTTTTTGCAGTTATTGAAGACCAGCATTAGTCCATGGTGATGTAATAGAATCATGTGATTATTTCAATATCCTTTGTTGTGACATTAACCAAGCAATGAATGATCTGTATGACAAGAACTTCCAGTCTCTGAAGAAAGAAATTGAAGAAGGTCTGAGAAGATAGAAAGATCTTCCATGGTAATGGATTGGCAGTACTAATATATTAAAATGACCATCTTTCTAAAAGCAATCTACAGATTCAGTGCAATCCCCATAAAAATTCCAACTCAATTATTCATATATAAGAAAGAGCAATTTGCAAATTCATTTGGAATAACAACAACAAAGAAACAGTATATAGAAAACTATTCTCGACAACAAAAACTTCTGGTGGAATCACCATCGATGAGCTTAAGAGGTATTACAGAGAAATTGCGAAATAATCTGCAAGGCATGGGTAGAGAGACAGCCAGGTAGAACAATGGAACAGAATTGAAGACCCAGACATGACTCCTCCTACCTGTGGTCACTTGATGTTTGACAAAGGTGTTAAAACTATCCAACGGAAAAAAGACAGCATTTTTGACAAATGGTGCTGGTTCAACTGGAGGTCAGCATGTAGACGAATGCAAACTGCTCAATTCTTATCTTCTTGTACAAAGCTCAAGACCGAGTGGACCAAAGACCTCCATATAAAACCAAATACACTGCAACTGATCAAAGAGAAAGTGGGGAAGAATCTGGAACATGTAGGCACAGGGGAAAATTTCCTCAACAGAACACCAGTGGCGTATGCTCTAAGATCATGAATTCACAAACTGGACTTCATAAAATTGCAAATCTTCTGTAAGGCAAAGGACACTGTCAATAGGACAAAAGAGCAACCAACAGATTGGAAAAAAGGTCTTTACCAATCCTACATCTCATAGAGGACTCATATCTAATATATACAAAGAACTCAAGAAGTTAGAGACTCCAGAGAATCTTATTAATAAATAAGCTTATAATAAATAAATCTCAAATAAGCCTATTAATAATGGGGTACAGAGCTAAACAAAGATGCAATCCACAGACCATGGGAATCTCAAGAAGAAGGATGACCAAAATGCAGATGCTTCCACTCATTCTTAAAGGGGAGTAACAAAAATATACATAGGAGAGGATATGGAGGCAAAGTTTAGAGCAGAGACTGAAGGAATGGCCATTCAGAGCCTGCCCCACATGTGGTCCATATATATACAGCCACAAAGAATAGATAAGATTGATGAAGATAAGACATGACATGAATCAGGAACCAGATATTGATCTCTCCTGAGACACACAACCAGAGCATGTCAAATACCGAGGTGAATGCTAGCAGCAAACCACTGACCTGAGAAAGGGACCCCCTTTGTGTGAACTAGAGGAAGGATTGAAAGAGCTGAAGGGGCTTGCAACCCCATAAGAACAACAATGCCAACAAACCAGAGCTTCCAGTTACTAAACCACTACCCACAGACTATGTATACATGGAGTGACCAAAGGCTCCAACTGCATATGTAGCAGAGAATAGCCTTGTTGGGGTGATAGTGGAAGGAGAAACCCTTGGTCCTCACAAAGTTGGACCCCTAATGCAGGGGAATGTCGGGGGGTTGTAAGGGATGGTGGAGGTGGGGAACACCCTTTTAGGGGAGGGGAGTGGATAGGGGGCTGTGAGTAGGAAACCTGGAAAGGAATAACATTTGAAATGTAAATAAAGAAATATAGCCAATTAAAAATGGATTACAGAGCTCAACTTTGAATTCTTAACTGAGGAATACTGAACAGATCAGAAGCACATAAAGAAATGTTCAACATCCTTAGGCATCAGGGAAATGCAAATCAAAACAACCCTGAGATTCCTCCACACACAATCAGAATGGCATAGATCAAAAACTCAGGTAATAGCAGATGCCTGAAAGGATGTGGAAAAGGAGAAAAACTCCTCCTTTGCCAGGGGAATTGCAAGCTGGTACAACAAATGTGAAAATCAGTCTGGCCGTTCTTCTGATAATTGGATGTAGTACTACCTAAGGATGACCTAGCTATACCACTCCTGGATATATACCCAAAAGATGTTCCAGCACAGAACAAGGACATATGCTTTTCCATGTTCATAGCAGCCTTTTTTTTATAATAGCCAGAGGCTGGAAAGAACCCAGATGTGTTTCAACAGAGGAACTGATACAGAAAATGTAATATATTTACACAATAGAATTCTATTCAGCTATTAAAACAATGACTTCATGAAATTATTAGGCACATGGATTGAACTAGAAAAGATCATCCTGAGTGAGGTAACCCAATCACAAAAGAACGCACATGGCATGCACTAACTGATAAGTGAATATTAGCCCCAAATCTTGGAATACCTCAGAACAATTCACAGATCATATGAAGTTCAAGAAGAATGAAAACATAAGTGTGGATGCTTCATTTATCCTTAGAAGGGGAACAAAGTACTCATAGGATGAAATAAAGGGATAAAAAAATGGAACAGGGACTGAAGTAAATATCATCCAGAAACTGCTCTATCCAGGGATTCATTCCATATGCAGCCACCAAACCCAGCCACTATTGCTGATGCCAAGAAGTGCTTGGTGACAGGAGTCAGATATGGATGTCTCCTGAGAGAACCCTACTGATACAGATGAGGATGTTTGCAGCTAACCATTCTACTGAACAAGGGGACCCCAATGGAGGAGTTAGAGAAAAGAGTGAAGGAGCTGAAGGGGCTCCCCATAGGAAGAACAGTATCAACCAACCAGACTCCATCAGGGCTCCCAGGGACTAAACCACAAACAATGAGTACACGTGGAGGGACCCATGATTCCAGTCATATATATAGCAGAGGATGACATTGTACATCATTACTAAGAGGAAATTTCCTTGATCCTATGAAGACTTGTTTCCCCATGTAGGATTGCTTGGGTGTTGAGGTTGGAGTGGGTGGATGGGACTAGGGGCAGGGGGAGGTGGGAGGGAGTATGAGAGACTGGGGAAAGGGGATAATATTTGAAATGTAAATACAAGAAATATGCAACAAATAAAATAAAAATATTGATAAAGAAAGAAACAACAACAACAGCAACAACAACAAAACCACAACAACAACAAACGAGGACATCAAGAGTTTTGCAGGCAAATTGATAGAACTAGAAATATCCTGACTGAGGCAGCTCAGATCCATAAGGACATGCGTGGTATTTATTAACTGATAAGTGGATATTATCTAAACAGTACAGAATACCTAGGGTACAACTTACAGCCCATAAAAATGTAACTAGCAGAAATGTCCAGTTGATGAGAATTCATTTCTGCTTAGGACGGATAAGAAATCATCACCTGAGTTGGAGGGAGGAAGGGATCCTGGTGGCAGAGGGGGAATGGGAAAAGGAGAACAGGGTCAGATATGGGGGATGAGACTGGAGGGAACTGAAGAGGGCCAAAAGAAATAATGGAAATAAGCAGCCCCAGAGTGGGAGGCAGGGGCATGTTCAAGAGAATATTAGAGACTCGACAACTCCACCACCAGTAGATAGTCAGAGTCTCAAGTGGAGGAACAGGATTACTAATGCATAGTCAAAATCCCTGACCCAGAATTACTCCTGCCCAAAAGAACCTCAAGGACAAAAATGGAAAAGAGACAGAAGGAAAGGCTGTCCTGTGAACAGCCCAACTTGGGGCCCATTTCATGGTGGCACCAAGGCCTGACACTACTATGCTATGATGTTCTTACAGATGGGAGCCTGGCATGGCTGTTCTCGGAGAAGCCCTGCCATCAAATGACTGAAACAGAAGCCAATAATTTCACTCAACCATTGGACTGGAATCAGGAAGTCCTATGACTGGAATTAGGGGCAGGATTGAAGAAGCTGAAAAAGGATAATGACCCTAGAGTAAGATCAGCATTCTCAGCTAACCCAGACACCAGGGAAATCCCAGACGTTGTGCCACTAACCAGTAGTATACATGGGTTTCTCTGAGGCCCCTAGCACACATGAAGCAGAAGTCTACCTGATCTGACCTCAATGGGAGATGTGGTTAATCTTTGAAAACCTTGAGGCTGCAGAGAAGGGGGAGACCTGGTGGGATGTAAAATACCCTCTGAGAGGCAAGGGTGAAGAAGAATACAAGAGGACAATAAGGAACTGTCGCGCCCACCTCGGCCAGCAAGGAAGATGCAACACGGTCGGATACTTCTCAACAGCTTTTATTGCAGGACCACCTCATTGCTGATACAGGGACCTCAAGCAGCAAAGGCGCTCACTTTATATATGCAACAGGCTGTGGTCGTGCTACTTGTCCTTCAGGGATTGGCGGAGCACGAACCACCCTATACTACTTGTCCTCCAGGGATTGGTGGAGCAAGAATCACCCCACTAGCATGGTACCGCCCTGGCCAGATTGAAGCCAGGGGCAAACCCGTGCATGCGCAGTACTGTTGTTAACCACAGGAGGGCGCCGGATGTCGGTGCCATCTTTGTTTACAGCACCGCTCCCTACATCTCCCCCTTTTTTGTTTAATAAAATGACTGGTCTAGATCAGGGTGTCACGCCAATATGTCATTGCTCCTGTCTTAGGTCGTTCCTGATGATGACTCGTCTTATCCGTCGTTGGGTTACCGTATCGCTACTGGGCCCCTTGTCTTAGGTTGGTCTGAGCTCAAGGATAGTTGCCCGTCTCTGGATACAATGACTCCACATGACAGTGACAAAAATGATCTAGGGCAAACTCTTAATCTTTCAAAGAGGCCAGCCATATGTTGGGAGAATCACCATTTTCAATGGCGATCATAGCCTGGTAAACAACCGCTTTGTGTGTGGCATGTTCTCTTTTTAAACGGCCAATAAGCCAGAGACATACTCCGCATCCCAGGAGGACAATAGCTCCCCAGGCAAACATGCCAGCCCATTCCTTAAAAAAGGAGAAAGCGTTGGTAATCCATGAGGTAAAATCTTCAACTGTGATGGGGTCCAACCTAGTGCTGTAAAGGACAGCAATTTGCATTAGCAATTGTCTTGATAGTCACTCTGCTTTCATGGACCAGTTTCCTTTCAGATAATTTGAGATTTCATTGCTCTGTTGAGAATGCAGAGAAAAGTTAGCTTGCAAAGGAGTAATGCATAAACCTCTAAGGGAGGAAATGCAGGGCAGCTATGTCATATGATTCAGTGCTTCAATTTGTTCTTGAATTAAATCTATCCTTTGATTAGCTAATAGAAGGCCAGATGCCAAATGGGTATTAAATTCTTCTTGTATCTCTAGCACCACTGCAGTTCTTTCTACAATCTGATTGACAGTCTCAGCCGTCTGTACTTGTTTAGTCATGGTTATTGCAGCTGTAGTAGCTGCGGCAGCAGACAGCACAATAGCTGAAATTATAGCTGTCGTAATTCCAAAATCTCTTCTGGCTCTTAGGAAATTAAGAATAGGAAAGCTATCTGGGTTTGCCTCCACTGAGATTGGCACAAAGGAGGGAATCTTAACCATCACTGCGGTGTCGTTCATGCCATCCCAGCATTCAGCTAAATAGCAGACTACATCAGAGCTATTACAATTTAAAACATCATTGCTTACATTAGGGCTTATCAGAAAGAAAAAAAGTGATCTAACACATACTGAAGTACTAGTGACAGTATCATTTGAAAGAGGTTATTATATTGAATATTGATCAACCTGGTATCATTTTCTCTGGTAGCTGAAAGATTATACAGTGTAAAGTTCTCACCCATCAACCTAGCAAAGGGGGTGTCGATAGGGGTCAGCCATCCAAGTCCTTCACAGGTCGACACTCATTTGCTCAGTGGTTTCCCTTCTTACACCGTGGACATAGTCCAGGCAGCTTGGGTCTATCGCTAATTTTCCCCTTACTACTTTCAGGACACTGTCTTTGATAATGCCCTTTACGGCCACATTTGAAACAGGTATCCATGGTGGCGGTTTTCCCTAATTGCAACACAGCTGCCGCTAGGCCAGCATTAGTCAATGACCCTCCCATTTCCCTGCAGACTTTCATCCAAATTTCTAAAGCTTTATGTTTGTATGGTGTTATAGCAGTTCTACATTCTTTTGTACATTGCTCATACACTAGCTGTTTAATGAGAGGCATGGCTGTATCAGGGTCTCCAAAGATCTTGGTAGAGGTCTCTACCATGCAGGCTACAAAGTCTAAAAAAGGCTCTGTGGGCCCTTGCAGAACCTTGTTAAGGTTCCTGGAGACTGCACCCCTATTAGGCAGTGCTTTCCATGCCTTGATGGCTATGTCATTAATTTGGCTATAGACTTGTTCTGGATAACCAGTCTGGTCCAGAGCGAATCTCCCTAGACCCAATAGCATGTCAGCGTCCCAATGTCTCTGAGGTTCTACTCCCGAGGCCAGATTAATGGCGGCCTGAGTATTAGCATATTCATAAAGGTAAGATTTCCAATCCAAGTATTGACCTGAGGAGAGGCAGGCTTTAGCCAGACTCCCCCAATCCCCAGGGGTGAGGCAATATCTAGCAATAGCCTCAACTTGAGCCACAACAAAAGCTGCACTGACCCCATAGGTTCTGACAGATTCTGCCAATTGCTTTATGGTCTTAAAATCAACGGGTTCATGATACCGATGCCCGTTAGCATCCAGAAATACTGGAAAACTTAATCCCATCTCTTTCCACACCTCTGGGCAAAAGGAAGCACCTTTTGCAGGCTTCACCATGCTTTTATGTTGAGGGTTATACGGAGGTGCTGTTGGTATAACCACTTTCTTGCCTAATTGTCTGCCTCATTGCCACGTGGTGTTAGCATGTGGCCAGTCTGGATCATATCTCTCTCTCTCTCATACTGAGCATCCTCTTTCTTGAGATCAGCCTCATCATCCTCACTAAGCTCTGAATCATCTGACATTCCTAAGGTCAAGGCTTTTAAAGAGGGATATATCTTATTTGTTTCCTGGTCCTGATTATCCCCCTTTTTTTTATCTCTGCCTTCTCTCTGCTCCTTTTGTCACCTTTTCTTTTCTTTTCTTCCTTCAGGACCTTTTCTCCCTCCAACATACTTTCTTGTTGCTCTGCAATGACTTTCTGACCTGTCCTAATGGCTTCCTCACTTCGTCTATCCTCTAAGCAGGCACGGACCATTCGTCAAAGTGGTTTTGATCCAGGCTTAAGCTTGCCCTCTGTGGCTTCTCTATCCAGATCTTATCCCAATTTTTCCCATGCTCGCAAAGTAAGAGATCCCAATACATAAACCATGGAGCACAACAGTCGCATTCATCAAGAAAGCTCAACAGGATTTTTCTTTCGATTTTGAGCTTACACTGATTGAGGAGTTCCTGGAGAGCTGTCAGGAGTGGGCTGGAATGTGAGTTTCCCATACTCAATGCACTTATTTACGAGTGGTTTTATGAGCAGGGTGGGCTGGCATGTTGGTTTACACACGACTTCGTAGCCTGGCACTAACTGGCTATTCCCAGCAAATGCACTCACCACGGTGGCAATTCAAAAGAAAACAAATCCACCACACAAAGAAGAAAAGAAACAAAATTACAAGTCTTTCCCACAAAGGATCAATTGGAAACAACATTGCTGTAGACCACAGACTTTTAGCCTCTAAACCAAGGCTTTCATCCTCTCTGCTTACCTCCAGAGAACTTTATCGTCCCTTACCCGGGAACTTACTGACATTGCTGTCCTTGACTGAAGAGTTCTGAATCCATGAGGATGTCCTCGGGTCCCCATATGGGCCACCAGTTTGTCATGCCCACCTCGGCCAGCAAGGAAGACGCAACACGGTCGGTCGGATTCTTCTCAACCGCCTTTATTGCAGGACCACCTCTTGCTGATACAGGGACCTCGAGCAGCAAAGGCGCTCACTTTATATATGCAATAGGCTGTGGTCGTGCTACTTGTCCTTCAGGAATTGGTGGAGCACGAATCACCCTATACTACTTGTCCTCCAGGGATTGGCAGAGCATGAATCACCCCACTAGTATGGTACCGCCCTGGCCAGATTGAAGCCAGGGGCAAACCCGCGCATGCACAGTTGTTAACCACAGGAGGGCGCCGGATGTCGGCGCCATCTTTCTTTTACCGCGCTCCTCCCTACAAGGAACTATAGGAGGAGGGACTAAGGTGGGTGGGGGGCAATGACTGGAATGTAAGTAAATAAAATAATTAAAAGGAAAAAGATCTATAACTCAACTCTGGTAGGCAAGGCCCAGGAGCAAAGAATTTTAGGAAAGATTCCTATTATTAAAATGCTTTTCCTGATATTATTAAATATATATTAATCACCAGGTATTAGCTAATTTTTTTAGCATATCTCTGCAGAACAACTGTCTTATAGTGATGCTATATAAATAGATTATATCTCAATTCTTTATGATGATTCTATAAGAATTTCTAAAATTTATTAGTATTTATTTAAGCTGTTTTACAGTGGGAAAGTTATTGGGTTTTTTCTGATAGTCAAAACTGGAATGAGAACTCAGCCAGTCTTTAGTGTCATCAATTCATTGCTACTGATATTTTACTACTCAGAGCACAGTCCTAGAGGTTGTAAAATCATTAACTAAAAGTCATAAAAAGGGAACTAACAATTTATTAAAGGTGCTAGGATAGAAGATAAAATAGTGACTCTGTTTATTCAATTTTAACTTAGTTACCTCTTTTAACCTTAGTTACCTTTTTACCTCTCACTGAACTGTCCTGTGTCTACTCTGCCACAGGGCATAGCCACTGGAGTTGACAGAACTTAAGCACATTGTCGCTGGTGGGTGTCAACTGTTGGGCAATCTCGGGACTCTTCTCTAGCAGTTCCTGAGGAACAGACAGGACAGCTGGAGCTGGTTGGGGGGATTTTAGGAGGAAGGGGTCCCAGAGCCTGCAAGAAGGCTATTGCTGTCTGGTTCTCAGGCTCTCAGACACACAGGAACTGCTGGGAGCTGTGAAAGAGCTGAGAATGGAAATGGTTTATGGTGGAGGCTCAGGCTAGTCTCCCCGTGAAGGAGGGGCGTCCTTGGCTTGATGATGACTCTTGGCTTGGGCTTGGTTTACACAGCAACCATAGCTGGGAGTACAGAGAGACCTTCTATGGGAGATCAGATCGTGGCTCTTTGGGCACAGGTCTTCTCTATGGCTCCCTGTGGCAGATCCCTATGAATAGTAGTTCATAGTTTTAAGCTATTTATTGTCATGGAGGAAAGTGGATGTGTAGAACCACTCCTCACTTCTAAGGGTGGGCCTGGGGTTAAATATATTTTGCAGTTAAGGATATCAGGGAAGGAAAGTTTCTTGGCTAAGACCACCAATGCTTTAGTTACTGTGAGATTTGAGTTGAACCTCTGTCAGAACCCCTTGAATGAGAGTCATGGAGGCAGTGATCGGGCAAAAATAAGAGGAAGTTTATTTTTTCTAGCATGTTGGGGTTGCCCTGCTTTGAGAGGGAGACATCCTTGAGCAGACGATAACAGGGCGTTATGCACCTTTGATAAGGGCAGATTTCAAACAATGAGGGCAGAATAGTAACTAGACAAGGTACTATTGGTGGAGCAAAGCAGCCTTCAAACTGACTTGTGGTCAGTGGATCATTCAGGACTTCCCAAGCGGGTTGGCTGGGAGTTACAGGTGGCTTTGTGTGATAGTTGGCTTGTAGTAGTTCCAGAAACTAAGCTGATTCTACTCTTCATGGAAGGGAGGTGTTTTAGTGCTAGGAAGTTTGTGGTGGAATTTTTCCACTGGCCTTAGATTGACACAACTCTGGCTCTTTCCTTATGTCTTTAAATTGGAGATATGTCATGAGCCTATGTGACCACAGGTCACCTCCTCTACCCATAGAGGAGTTTGGCATGCTTCTCTTACATGACTTATGGCCACCAATCTATGGAGGTTTACAGCTAGTGAAGCATCTACTGTCCCTTCAGGGTCACCAAGGTTTCTAGCCTTAGCTCAACCAGGAAACAGGCTATCTTTCACAGCTCTACAGTGAACCTGTGGAGCTGTGATAGGTGATAAATATTTAGCCAGAAAATTACTTCTAATAATATGCATGTGAACATTCACTGCTATAAACTTCTTATTTTGATTTATGATTTGAATTCATGTGTAAACCCGTGATAAACTTTTTCCATGTAATCATGTATTCTGAAATTTGTATAATTGCTGAGAAGAATGAGAGGCACATGAATTTCCCTTCTCCTGCTTAGGTTCATTCTATGTTTCCTGTGTTTTTTCTTAGGGAGTTTCATAGGAAACTTTTAACAACCTAGAAATGAATGCTAAATTTACTGTTCAAACTGTCCCTTCTTCCTGAGTCTTCAACTTTCAGGCTCATCAGAAATCATGTAGGCCATAAGCATGCTGCTTCAATATTTTTAAGTTCATATGAGTTTTGATCAAGTTACACTAGAGGATTTTGTTTTCTTGGTGTTTTTCATCTCCTCAGACTCTTAGACTCCTTTTGCCTCCTCTTTTTCAGTGTTCCCTGAGTTCATGATGGCAGTTATTTGAAGAAAACATCCTTCTTAGGACTGAGTATTCCAAGGTTCTCACTCTCTATTTAATGTCTCTCCTGTGGGTCTGTGTATTAGTTTTCATTTGCTGCATGAGGAATTATCTCTGATGATAGTTGGACATGGAGATAATCTATCCCTAGAGCAGAATTTAAGTAGGAGTCTTTTTTTTTGATAAAGTTCTTTTTCTTTCTTTTTTGAGCAAGAATATTTTGTTTTCCCCTCACCCATGTAGTCTAATTTGCCTGTGGGTTATCTACACTCAGGTTTTTAGTCCTGTAAGCAATGGCGTGGTGCAAATAGACTTAATCTTATAAAGTGTGCCTTAGGTAAAATCAGATATTGGTTGTTTCCTTCCACAAACCTTGTGCTACTATTGTGCTAGAATAAGAGGACAACATTGTTGATCAAATGATTTGTGGCTGAACTGGTGTTTACATTTCTCTTTGCTAGTGTGCAGAGTACCATCCTGTATAGATGCTAGTGGGTAGGGACCAAGGCTCTATGTGCTAACCTACTTCTTCCTGTTCAATGAGTTTTATACTTGTTATTTTCAACAATGAAAGCTTGCTGTCAGTTTGTGTAGAGCAATCTATAATCTTTGTTACTTCTTTGGTCGTTTGGAGGTTCCCAAAAGATCTGTTTGACCAACAACTCCTTTAGATGTAATGTAATTCCATTATTTGAAGCTCCATTTATGGGCAAATGTTTCCTCTTGTGGCTGTGTCTCCTAACAGTTATCAGGGTTTTAATATTGTACTTACGTGTATATATATTCCGTATTTCCTTTGAAATGCCACTTAATTTTTGCTATCTCCATAATAACTTCTTAAACCCCCCTCCCACTTCATCCTCCTATTCCATGTTATCAATCAAGATTATCTATTAACCTAACTTTATCTCATGATATCTTCCTTTTATCCTTATTCCCTTACTGTATTTCTTTCTCTCCATGTCTATCCAAGGGATGGATCTGCATGTGTGGCTGTTTTTCAATGACCTTTCCTTCAGCATCCCCAGAAGTTTTTTATTGTTGAGAATAGTTTTGGCTACCCTGGTTATTTTATTATTCCAAATGAAAATTACTCTTTATAACTACATTGAAAATTTAGTTGGAGCTCCCTGCTCCCAAACCCCGTGTGATAGAGAGCTCACTGCCCAGACAGGTGGGTACTCCTGAGACTGCAGAACAGGAGAGACCTCCAGTACTGCCCACCCCTGCCCATATCCCTGGCCCAAAAGGAAACTGTATAGGGCCTCTGGGAACAGGAAGATAGGGGCACCCAATGCTGCAGTCCAGACAATGTCCGGATCAGAAGAGACCCAGTCAAACAACTTCCTGCACCAAATTCCTTGGGAGGGAGAGCTAGACCATCAGAGGGGCAGACACACCTGGGAAGTCAGAGACTACTCTCTGCCCACATTTCTGAGTCTTGAGGAAAATGCATAGCACTACCTGGGCTGTTCACACAGGGGTGTGAACAGGGTCCTGAAAGAAGGTGGGGAAGGCCCTATTGGTTACTGCCCTCATGGAGAACGGAAACCCAGCTCTGAGGAGCAACTTCAGCCCCGAGGCCAGAAGTAAGACCAACTTTTCTGCTCCATGTGACCTGCCTGGGGGACTCAGGACACACGCCTACAGGAACACCTAAGACCAGTAGACAGGAACGACGACTACACGTCTGAAAGCAGAACACTCTGTTCCCATAACAGGGTGAAAGAAAATAGGAATAGAGGTCTACACCACTTCTGACACACAGGCCTAGAGGACGATCTAACCACTGTCAGAAGTAGCGAAAAAAAAAGAAAAAAAAAAGAAAGAAAGAAAGAAAAAAAAAGTAACACCAGAGACAACATGATGGCAAGAGGCAAGGAGAGGAACCCAAGCAATAGAAACCAAGACTACATGGCATCATCAGACCCCAATTCTCCCACAAAAGCAAACACTGAATATCCAAACACACCAAAAAAGCAAGATATAGATTTAAAATCAGATTTGATCATGATGATGGAGGACTTCAAGAAAGACATAAAGAACTCTCTTAGAGAAATGAAGGAAAACACAAATAAATAAGCAGAAGCCTATAGAGAGGAAATGGAAAAGTCTCTGAAAGAATTCCAGGAAAACAATCGAACAGGTGAAGGAATTAAAGTGAAAATAGAAGCAATAATGAAAGCACAAAGAGAGACAACACTGGATATAGAAAAACAGAGGAAGAGACAAGGAGCCATAGATACAAGCATCACCAACAGAATGCAGGAGATGGAAGAGAGTAACTCAGGAGCAGAAGATTCTATAGAAATCATTGACCCAACTTTCAAAGATAATGTAAAACAGAAAAAGCAATGGCCCAAAACATACAGGAAATCCAGACACAATGAGAAGGTCAAACCTAAGGATAATAGGTATAGAAGAGAGTGAAGACTCCCTACTCAAAGGACCAGTAAATATCTTCAACAAAATCATAAAAAAACTTCCCTAACCTAAAGAAAGAGATGCCCATAAACATACAAAAAGCCTACAGAAGTCCACAAGATTGGACCAGAAAAGAAACTCCTCCCGTCATATAATAGTCAAAACACAAAATGCAGAAAACAAAGAAAGAATATTAAAAGCAGTAAGGGAAAAAGGTTAAATAACATATAAAGAAAGACCTATCAGAATTATACCAGACTTCTCACCAGAGAGCAGGAAAGCAAGAAGATCCTGGACAGATGTCATACAGACCTTTAGAGAACACAAATGCCCGCCCAGGTTACTGTAACCAGCAAAACTCTCAATTAACATAGATAAACCAAGATATTCCATGACAAAACCAAATTTTCACAAAATCTTCCTACAAATTCAGCCCTACAAAGACTAATACAAGGTAAAGCCCAAAACAAGGAGGCAAGCTACAACCTAGAAAAAAGCAAGAAACTAATCATTTTGAACAAAACAAAGAGAAGACAAGCATACAAACATAATCTCACATTCATACAAGAATATAATAGGAAGCAACAATCACTATTTCTTAATATCTCTCAACATCAATGGACTCCATTCCCCAATAAAAATACACAGAATAACAAACTGGATATGCAATGAGGACCAAACATGTTTCTGCCTACAGGAAACACACCTCAGAGACAAAGACAGACACTACCTCAGAGCAAAAGGCTGGAAAACAATTTTCCATGGAAATGGTCTGAAGAAGCATGCTGGAGTAGCCATTCTAATATCGAATAAAATAGATTTTCACCCAAAAGTCATCAAAAAAGATAAGGAAGGACACTTCATATTCATCAAAGGAAAAATCCACGAAGATGAACACTCAATCCTAAATATCTATGCTCCAAATACAAGGGCACCTACATATATAAAAGAAACCTTACTAAAAATCAGAGCACACATTGCACCTCACAAAATAATAGTAGGAGATTTCAACACCCCTCTCTCATCAATGGACAGATCTTTGAAACAGAAATTAAACAGAGACATAGAGAGACTAAGATAAGTCATGAACCAAATGGATTTATCAGATATTTATACAACATTCTATCTTAAAAACAAGGATATACCTTCTTCTCACCACCTCATGGTGCTTTCTCCAAAATTGACCATATGATCGGTCATAAAACAGGCCTCAACAGATACAGAAAGATAGAAATAATTCCATGTGTCCTATCAGACCATCATGGGTAAAGCTGGTCTTCAATAACAATAAGGAAAGAATGCTCACATATACATGGAAGTTGAATAAAGCTCTACTCTATGATAACGTGGTCAAGGAAGAAATAAAGAAAGAAATTAAAGACTTCTTAGAATTTACTGAAGATGAAGGTGTAACATACCCAAACTTATGGGACACAATGAAAGCTGTGCTAAGAAGAAAACTCATAGCTCTGAGAGCCTGTAAAAAGAAACAAGAGAGAGCATATATCAGCATCTTGACAGCATACCTAAAAGCTCTAGAACAAATAGACGCAAACACACCCAGGAGGAGTAGAAGGCAGGAAATAGTCAAATTCAGAGTTGAACTTAACCAGGTAGAAACAAAAAGGACTATACTAAGAATCAACAGAACCAAAAGCTGGTTCCTTGAGAAAATCAACAAGATAGATAAACCCTTACCAGACTAACCAGAGGGTGTGCCTAAATTAGCAAAATAAGAAATGAAGAGGGAGACATAACAACAGAGCCAGAGGAAATTCAAAATATCATCAGATCCTACTACAAAATCCTATATTCAACAAAACTTGAAAATCTGGAGGAAATGGACAATTTCCTAGACAGATACCAGGTACGAAATTAAATCAGGAACAAATAAACCATTTAAACAACCCCATAACTTCTAAAGAAATAGAAGCAGTCATTAAAAGTCTCCCAACCAAAAAGAGCCCAGGTCCAGAGGGGTTCAGTGCAGAATTCTATCAGGCCTTCATAGAAGACCTCATACCAATACTATCCAAACTATTCCATGAAATTGAAACAGATGGAACACTACCAAATTCCTTCCATGAAGCCACAATTACTCTTATACCTAAACCACACAAAGACCCAACAAAGAAAGAGAACTTCAGACCAATTTCCCTTATGAATATCGACACAAAAATACTCAATAAAATTCTGGCAAACTGAATCCAAGAGCACATCAAAACAATCATCCATCATGATAAAGTAGGCTTTATCCCAGGAATGCAGGGATGGTTTAATATATGGAAAACCATCAACGTGATCCACTATATAAACAAACTGAAAGAACAAAACCACATGATCCTTTCATTAGATGCTGAGAAAGCATTTGACAAAATTCAACACCCCTTCATGATAAAAGTCCCGAAAAGAATAGGAATTCAAGGCCCATACTTAAACATAGTAAAAGCCATATACAGCAAACCAGTAGCTAACATTAAACTAAATGGAGAGAAACCTGAAGCAATCCCACTAAAATCAGGGACTAGACAAGACTTACCCCTCTCTCCCTACTTACTCAATATAGTTCTTGAAGTCCTAGCCAGAGCAATTAGCAACAAAAGGAGATCAAAGGGATACAGATTGGAAAGGAAGAAGTCAAAATATCACTATTTGCAGACAATATGATTGCATACTTATGTGATCCCAAAAGTTCCACCAGGGAACTACTAAAGCTGATAAACACTTCCAGCAAAGTGCCTGGATATAAAATTAAGTCAAATAAATCAGTAGCCTTCCTCTACACAAAAGAGAATCAAGCCGAGAAAGAATTTAGGGAAACGACACCCTTCATAATAGTCCCACATGATATAAAATAACTTGGTGTGACAGAACAATTTGCAAATTCATCTGTAATAACAAAAAATCCAAGATAGCTAAAACTCTCCCAAACAATAAAATGATTTCCATGGAAATCACTATCCCTGAACTCAAGCAGTATTACAGAGCAATAGTGATAAAAATTGTAAGGTATTGGTACAGAGACAGACAGATAGATCAGTGGAATAGAATTGAAGACCCAGAAATGAACCCACACAGCTATGGTCACTTGATATTTTTTTAATCTTTATTAACTTGGGTATTTCTTACATTTCTTACATTACATTTTGATTGTTATTCCATTTCCAGGTTTCTGGGCCAACATCCCCCTAACCCATGCCCCTACTCTTCTCTATGGGTGTTACCTTCTCCATCCTCCCCACAATACCTCCCTCCCCACAACAATCCCGTTCTTGGCAGGACCATGGGCTCACCTTCCACTGGTGCTCTTACTAGGCTATTCATTGCTACCTATGAGGTTGGAGCTCAGGGTCAGTTCATGTAGAGTCTTTGAGTAGTGGCTTAGTCCCTGCTCGAATTACCCTAGATGCACAGAACACATGAAGCTCAGGAAGCATGACCAAAATGCGAATGCTTAACTCCTTCTTTAAAAGGTGAACAAAAATACCTTTGGGAGGGAATAGGGAGGCAAAATTTAGAACAGAGGCTGAAGGAACACCCATTCAGAGCCTGCCTGACATGTGGAGCATACATATACTGCCACCAAACTAGGTAAGATGGATGAAACAAAGAAGTGCAGGCCGACAGGAACCGGATGTAGATCTCTCCTGAGAGACACAGACAGAATATGGCAAATACATAGGCGAATGCCAGCAGCAAACCACTGAACTGAGAACGGGACCCTCGTTGACGAAATCATAGAATGGACTGAAACAGCTTGAAGGACCTTGAGACCCCTTATGAACAACAATGCCAACAACCAGAGCTTCCAGGGACTCTTCCATGTGGATCATGATCTCAGTCCAATGTTTGCCTGTATTTTCATCTGTATGTCATCTCTTGAAAGAGCCTCTCAGAAGACAGTCATGCTAGCCTCCTCTCTGCAAGCACAATATAGCATGTGTATTGTGAAAGGGATGACTACTTACATATAGGATGGATTCTAAGTTGGATCAGTTACTGGTCTGTTATTACTTCAGTTTCCATTTTTGTTTCTGCATTTCTTTAAGACAAGAGCAATTTTTGGTGGGTCGGTGTCCCCATTCCTCTACTGAGAGTCCTGTCTGCCTCCTAGAAGTGGTCTCTTCAGTTTCCATATCTCCACTGGTCTGTACTTCAGCTGAAGTTACCCACATTGAGTCCTGGTAGCCTCCTCCATCACAGGTTTCTGGGATTTTCTATAGGTTCTTTCTATTCTACACCCTAAAACTCTGTATATTTCTATTTATTCTCTGATAAAGAAAATATTAGTTGTGCTTTTAAAGAAGACAGTCAAAATTAACAAATATTTCTTAAATCAAAGTCACTGTAAGTGTAATAGAGATCCTAGAATGAGAGAGAGTGGACCTTTGGAGGTAGACAGAGAAGAACAGGAGCACAGGAGGCAAAGAGAAGGTGGGAAGAAGAGAAGGAAAGAAGGAAGAAGATATATTTGGAAGACATGTGCAGCATAATGCCAAGCAGATCTTTATCCCCATTGCATTCCTCTGCATTCACAGACCTTCTTTGAAATTGAGAAGATATTTAGACCTTCCAGAGCACAGTTACCTGTTTATGGAAGATTAAAAACTCTTGGGACTATAATTTACATTTCTTATTCTAGCACCTTATCAATAGAAAAGGAACTTACAGAGAGGTAACTTTAAAGTGTGGGTAAATTAACCCTAGAGGTGATCCCCAGGATTCTGTTTGGTGGGACATCTAGGAGTTACATGACAGACTTTCAATGTGTTCACACTAAAAGTAGAATAAGAGCATGAGTTTATAACAGCATGGCTTGGTCAAACAGTGAAGATAACAGTATAGTGATTAAAGTAATATTATGACAACTAAATACACAGAAATTCAGTGAAACCATGCACCAAGATTATGGTTTTATTTGCAGTCACCTGTTTATGCAAAATAAAAACTCTTGTGAATGTAATTTACATTTTCTTGTTCTAGCACCTTATCAATAGATAAGGTACTTTCACAGAGGTGACTTTAAAGTGTGGGTAAATTAACCCTAGAGGTGATCCTCAGGATTCTGTTTGGTGGGACATCTAGGAGTTACATACATGTAAGAGAATGGTAAAGATCAGTGAAAAAAGAGGCCATGAATTTGCAAGAAAAGAGGTGTGAGTGTGAGAATTACAGAGATGGTCAGGAAGGAAGAAATCTTATATTTATATCATAATCTAGAATTAAAATTAAAAAATTACATTTAAAAGATGTTAAAATAGAGACTGAAATAAACCGTAGAACTTTTTTTTCTCAAGCTCATGGTCTGGATTTTTGTTTCTAGATTTTATGTAACAAGAAGTATGTCACCCACTATCTAGTCACATTTCGCATGTGATTTGAATACATAACCATTGCCAATTAGTCTCCTTACCTCTTGTAATGCAACCTCCTGGCTTACTTTTGAAATTGATTACAGTAGTGATTTGTCTGTATTATTTATTTACTAATATCTGTCTTTACTTATATCATATCCAAGAATTTCCCCTAAATGTATCATTTTTTTCATTAAACTTCTTTCTGGGACCTTCTCAGTTACCAATACATAGGTATGTAAGCTTGATGGTATAGTTAATATACATTGAACTGTTCCTGTTAAATGTCAAAGGTGAACATCTGTGGTATTCATGGTCCCCTATAAATGAATAGTACACATTTCGTACGCTGTAACTAAAACTCCCAATACTTTGTTAAAATAACATTATTCTGAAAGCCTCTTTCTCCATATGTTGTGTGTGTGTGTGTGTGAGTCTGTGTGTGCCTGTGTGTGACTGTGCTCCCATATTTATGCACACATGTATCTGTAAGTGTGTATGCTCACTTATGCATGTATACAGGACATAGTTGGGAGGGAGTCCATAACCTCTTTCATTGTTCTCCATTCTGTTCATCTCAGATTCTTTCAGTGAACTAAAGTTTGCATTTTGATTCATCTTGTAGATGAGGTTGCTTTAGGATGCTCTAGTCTTAGTTTTTGGATTAAGGACAATTTTAACCATGCAGATGATTACAAGGGTGCTGAAGACTCATAATCATGTACCTCAATCACTTTCTCATTACAGAATATAATATCAATTTATATCCACTATGAAAATATTATTTTATAGTTTCATACATTTAGCAGTGATAGTTCAATGCCTCAAAATACTGTAACAATACTTCCTGTTTCACCTTCTAGATTTTCCTAGTAGATATTCCCAAATTTTTAAGGACAGTGCAATAAGAGAAGAGTGATTTTACTAAGATATAGGTAGCATCAAGTATTGTCTTATAGCACATGATTGAACCTCTGTGTCTAAGTCACTTTCTCAAGTATATAGTTTCTTTATGCATTCGAGACTTTAAAGGAGTAGAGGTGGGTGTATTATAAAATTGTTTACATAGTGCTTACTCATATTAAAACCTGACAGTATTACTCACATGAAAATCTTAGATAATGGTTGAATCGCTGATATAATTATTTTACGAAAGACACTTATTGATCAATGAATACATCATTTTAATAGTTTCAGGTGTTACCTATTACTTGTAGAGCCTCAACGACTCTCCAACATTCCCCCCCTTCTTCTTTTTCTCTTCCTTCTGATTCTCATTAGGCTATGACCTGGCCTTGTTCAGTGACCTCATCTGATTACACTTTCTCAGTTTTGACACCTGATATCAATCTTTTGACATGTGTAGATATTGATGTACCACCAGTATGCTAAGTTCTTTCACTCTGTGACTCTTAATCTGCTCTGATTGTTTTTTTCTCCAATAAAACCATTTTCTGATTTTCTTCTTTCAATTCAGAGCCTAAATCATGTGTTTTATTGAAACATTCCCTGGCCATCTAGACTGAAACATCCCATTGTTGAACTCATTCACTATTTTAATTCTTCCAATGTTACATACTATTAATAATGCACATCACTTACAAATAATTTTTCATTTTTGAAAAATTTTTTATCTAGTCTACTTTTTAATACTACAGAGTTTATCCCCCTCTGGTTTCACTCTCTGACTCTACTACATCCCATACTTCCTTCCATATCTCATCTCCACTAGGATGTCTCCACTCCCAGCCCACATCCCACCAGTCCTGCCCACTCCTTGGGGCCTCGAGGTTCTTGAGGTTAGGTGAATCTTCTCCATCTGAATCTAGACCTGGCAGACCTCTGCTGTGTATGTGTTGGGGAAATCATATTAGATGCAAGATTAGTTCAATATATGAAAATCCAAGAACATAATCCATTATACAAACAAATTCAAAGGAAAAAATCATATAATCATCTCCTTGGAAGCAAAAAAGCTTTTGACAAAATACAATACCCTTCATGTTAAAAGTGTTGTAGAGGTCAGGAATTCTAGACTCATACCTAAACATCATAAAAGCAATTTACTTCAACAGCCAATATTAAAGAAAGGAAGAGATACTCGAATCAATTCCACTAAAGTCAGGGACAAGACAAGGATGACCTCTCTCCCAATACCTATTTGATATAGTATTCAAAGTGGTAGCTAGACCATGAAACAACAAATGGGATCAAGGGGATACAAATTTGCAAGGAACAAATAAAGGTATCTCTATTTACAGATGATATAATAGTATATATAACGGATCCCAAAAATTCTACCAGAGGACTTCAACAGCTGATAAACACATTGAGTAAAGTGGCTGGATATAAATTTAACTCAAATAAATTGGTAGCCTTCTTTATACAAATGGAAACCAGGCTGAGAAAGAAATTAGGGAACCAACTTCCTTCATAATAGCTACAAATAATATGAAATATCTTGGGGTAATTCTCACCAAATAAACAATTGAAAAATTTGTATGAGAAGTACTTCCAGTCTCTCAAGAAAGAAATTGAAGATCTCAGAATATGGAGAGATCTCCCATGCACATGGATTGGTAAAACAACATAGGAAAAATATCCATCATACCAAAGACAATTCAACACAATTTCTTTCAAAATCACAATACAATTCTTCAAAGATATGGATAGAGCAATTCTCAAATTCATCTGGAAAGGCAAACAACTCAGAATAGAGAGAACAATTCTTAACAATCAAAGAATTGATGGGGGAATCACCATCCCTGACTTGAAGCTATACTACAGAGCAAAGCAGTAAAACTGCATGATGTTGGTACAGAAACAGACATATTGATCAGAGTAAGAGAACTGAAGACCTAGAAGTAAAACCATACACTTACAGACACTGGGTATTTGACAAAAAATACAATGAAAAAATCTTCAATAAATGCTGCTAGACTAACTTAGTCTGTGTGAAGAAAAATGAAAAAAGATACATATTTATCAATTTGCATAAAGCTCAAGTTCAAGTGGATCAAGGACCTCAACATAAAATCAGATACACTAAATCTAATAGAAGTAAATTCCTGGGAATATACCTAAAAGACACTCCAACATACAAAATGACACATGCTCCACTATGGTCATAGCAGCCTTGTTTATTATAGCCAGAAGCTGGAAAGAACCCAGATATCTTTCAACAGAGGAATGGACACAAAAAATGTGATACATTTACACAGTGGAGCACTACTCAGCTATTACAAACAATGATTTCATGAAAATCTTAGAGAAATGAAAGTAACGAGAAAATATCATCCTGAATGAGGTGATCCAATCACAAAAGAACATACATGACATATGATCACTGATCAGTGGATATTAGCTCAAAAGTTTGGAATATCCCAGATACAAATTGTAGACCACATGAAGTTCAAGAAGAAATACAATATTGTGGATGCTTAAGACCTTCTTAGAAAGGGTAACAAAATACTCACAGGAGGAAATGAGAGAAAATTTGGAGCAGAGACTGAAGGAAAGGCCATACAGAGACTGCCACACATGGGAATCTAACACACATAGAGTTACTAAATCCAATCACTATTGTGGATCCCAAGAGGTGTATGCTGACAGGACCCTGATATAATTGTCTCCTGAAAGGCTCTGCCAGACCCTGAAAAATACAGAGGCAGATGCTGACAGCCAACCTTTGGTCTGAAAACAGAATCCCCATTGGAGGATTATGAATAGGACTGAGGTAATTGAGGTGGTTTGCAACTCCATAGGAAGAAAAACAGCATCAACCGACTAGACAACCCAGACTAAACCACCAACCAAAGAGTACACATGGAGCGACCAGTGGCTCCAGCCACATTAATAGCACAAGGTGGACATTTCAGGCATCAATTCCAGAGAAATCCTTTGTACTGTGAAGGCATGATGACTCCATATAGGGGAATGCAAGGGCAGGAAGGCAGGAGGAATGGGTAGTAGATGTGGGCACACCCTTATACAGGCACGGAAAGGAAGATATAAGATGGTGAGTTTCTGAAGGTGAAACCAGGAAAAGTGATAGCATTTAAATGTAAATAACAAAATTTCCACTAAAAAAAAATAAAAGAAAAAAAGTAAAAAAAAAAAAGAACGTAAATTTATTATTATAAGTAGCATTACTTGCACTAGCTCTTTCCCTGAGTGGTATTTGTGAATGTCTTGCAATGTTCATCCATATAATTTAGGGTCCTAACTGTTTGACAAAATGAGGACACTTACTCAACATCTGCTAATGGACATGAAAGTTTTCCTCTCCATTGTTACTGTAATTTTCCTTCATACATATTTCACTAATATTTAGGAGGATAAAAGTTTTTAATTTTTAATTCAAATCATGTCAGGGATATAGATAGTTAGCTTGGGGACACAGCTAAAATCTTTATATGCAGTCTAGGAATCCATTATAGGGAAGATATTGCTCAAATACAAAGTTGCTGTCATTATGTTTTTGCTCTTTATTTGAATACCATGGCTTGTTTCATAACTCAGGTTTTTTTCTTACACTGCAAATCTTCATTCTTTTACCCTGCCTGTTTTTTCCTATTTTAGATGGATTGTACAGTTTTTAAAAGGTTCTTGAAATAATATAACTATCTAAAATTTGTGTAGCAGATACGAAATTAACTTGATAGATTATCTCTTTTTTTCTATTTAGAACAAAAATAGAATGGTTATTTTAAACATGACCCTAAGCATATTTACCTCCAACTTTTATTTCCTTGCATTAGAGCAAGACATGCGAAGTGAGATCTACAGTAGTCAAATAATGATGGCCTCAAAGGACTTTCAGGTCTTTTTCCCTGAGAATTTCTAAATGTACATCACCTGTTCACATCCTCAGAACAAACATTATAGATATGAAAAAAGAGCTTATTCTCTAAATATTTATTCATAAACATTGATTTGATAAGCTGTACCTTTTTCAGGATATAAATAGGCACAAGAAGGGGCAGTGACAACTTCAAGGCAAAATGAAGTTCGTTCTGCTGCTTTCCCTCATTGGGTTATGCTGGGCTCAATATGACCCACATACTACAGATGGGAGGACTGCTATTGTCCATCTGTTCGAGTGGCGCTGGGTTGATATTGCCAAGGAATGTGAGCGATACTTGGCACCTAAGGGATTTGGAGGGGTGCAGGTAATATTACTTTACAAACTAAATGCAGAGCTCACATAATATTCTAATCAGGACTAGTGTCATGAGAGCACAACTTCATTTCACACAAAACTTTGATGAGAAAGGAAAAGGTTGATAGTTGTGGCACCTATATACTTTTGTATTGTATATTCTTATCAGGAGGACACCTGCCATGTTTTTTATATAATTTCTTGTGATTGTTAATCAACCAAAGTGAACATTTGTAGTTTGAGAAATGCTGTCAGGTTATAGATAGCATTCTATGAAGTTTGGGTATGTATAATAAGCCATAATCTAGGAGTAATTGTAACTGTTTTATTTGTAGGTCTCTCCACCCAATGAAAATATTATAATTAATAACCCCTCAAGGCCTTGGTGGGAAAGATATCAACCCATCAGCTACAAAATTTGCTCAAGGTCTGGAAATGAAAATGAATTCAAAGACATGGTGACGAGGTGCAACAATGTTGGTGTAAGTGAAGAAACATTTTCTTTAAATGTATTATACATGAATCTATTTCTCTTCAGTGTCTAGTTATTTTGTTTAAAAGGTTATTTTTAAAGACTTATATATTTATTACATGTAAGTACTCTGTATCTGTCTTTATACACACCAGAAGAGGGCCTCATCACATTAATGTTGATTGTGAGCCACCATGTCGTTGCTGGAATTTGAACTCAGGACCTCTGGAAGAGCAGTCAGTGCTCTTAACCACCGAACCATCTCTCCAGCCCTTAAACATGTTACAAATATTTAAATTTTACTTTATATTTTAAGTGTTATTAAAAAATCTTATTGGCAGTTTTAGAAATTCTTGACTATGTACATTTGACTATAAGAAATAATAGCACACATATTGAAAACTGTTGTATTTTAAAATTATTGGGGTTGGGGATTTGGCTCAGTGGTAGAGCGCTTGCTTAGCAACCGCAAGGCCCTGGGTTCGGTCCCCAGCTCCGAAAAAAAAATTATTAAATATTAAGAGCCTCCTACAGTGTCCACGGGCATTGATTTTTTGGGTGGTAATTATATGCTTTGTTCTATAATGAAGAGACATGTACCTTCCCTCTCATCTTTAGCCATATAGATGAATAAAGACATGCTTAGACGAAGCTCAGGTTTGCTTCTTGTATTCATGTAAAATGTCAAGCACAATAGTCTCTCAGATTTACACCGTATCTTATATCCTCAATAATTGAACTTTGTTTCTAGTCATGGTAGTTTCTGGTTCTTCCTCCTTAAGATCTCAATATTCCTCTTCACAAAGTATGACTAAAATGGATCTTATTTCCATTAGCTTCCTTTTGCCCTTGACTCACGTTTATAAAGTGATTACACAGTGCAGCAGATGTTATGTTTTGGAGCTTTGATGTGAATACTGTAATGACACTATAAGTTTTCCGTCTAACTGAAGTATGCACTTTTCTTTCTTAGGTCAGGATTTATGTGGATGCTGTCATTAATCACATGTGTGGTGCAGGGAATGGTGCAGGAACAAGCAGTACCTGTGGAAGTTACTACAATGCTAATAACAGGGAATTCCCATCAGTTCCATACTCTGCTTGGGACTTTAACGATAATAAATGTAATACAGATATTAAAACTACAATGATGCCTATCAGGTAAAGAAGGAAATGGTGTGGGAATAACTGTCGATGCTTGAATAGACAGAAATTCATGAATACCATTGAACTTTTCATTTAGATTCCATAGGAAAAACCTTTACTAAGAGAGAATGCTGAAAACACATAACGGCAAAATGTCCTGCAGTTTTGTTTCATTATTTTAAATATACACTAAAGTCCATGATAAACTCAGGAATGCTCTCTTAAAAATTTGACTGTAAAATTTAAAACCTTGATTTCATCAATAACATAAATATGACAAAATGGAAAATATTAGAAATACAAATGATACATAGAAACAGTCTTCAAGCACTGTGACAGTCTCAATTTTGTAGTAGTGGACTTAATATAAGCAAGTTATTGGCTTTGATATTTTTTGACCAAAGTAAAATAAAGAAAAAAGTGGGAAGGATATAAGAAATGGTGAGAAAGATGTGAAAAGAAAGAGAGGGAGAAAGAGAGAGAAAGAAAGAGAGAAAAAGAGTGAGGGAAAGAGAAGGGGGAATGGGAATGGAAGCATGAGACAGAAATGAAGACAGAGGAGACAGAGACAGAGACAGAAGAGGAAGGAGGATCACAAAGTAGAATGAACTGACAAAATTTATAAATATTGTAATCTCTGATATTCTTTATAGTTACAGGTAATTTTCGAGTCTGTGTCCACAATAGAATATCAATACATTCCAGATCGTCATCAAAATCCATATAAAATTTGCTATTGATGAATATGTGATTGACTGAACGGGGAAATGTATTTTAAGGCAGAAATGGACTTTTATAAATGAATCATGCTTTGCCCCAACAGGTCAGAAACTGTCGTCTGTCTGGCCTTCTGGATCTTGCACTGGAAAAAGATTATGTTCGTACCAAGGTGGCTGAGTATATGAACCGTCTCATTGACATTGGTGTAGCAGGGTTCTGACTTGACGCTTCTAAACACATGTGGCCTGGAGACATAAAGGCAGTTTTGGACAAACTTCATAATCTAAATACAAAATGGTTCTCCCAAGGAAGCAAACCTTTCATTTATCAAGAGGTAAAACACTATACAGGTTTTAAAATAATTTGATATTATACTTTAATTACAATGTTTCCTTTTTTGTCTTTTTACCTCCAAATTCTTCCATGTATCATTCCATATTTTCTGTCATTTTCCTCTTTTGTTTTTATTTACTCTTATTATATGTACTGTGCACATGCATGTACAAATATTTATATGTTTGCAAATGTACTTAAACACATAACACAAACACATATATATTTCCTAAATATAACTGATGTAGTTCATAGTGCTTCATATGTAAGTGATTCACTTCAGTTATTGTTCCCCATATGCATGTGTTTTCAGGGTTGACTTGGTTCTGGACAACCGACTGTGTTTTTCCCGTGGGAAGACTCCCTGTTCTAGACTTCCTTAGTTTTCTGTAGTTTTTTTCATATTGTTTAAGGTCCCATGGGATTTTTCTTTAAATATCTCCATTTTGTAAACAAGACAATTGATAGCAGATTTCTCTGAGAATGTAATTAAATATGCAGTTTAATAGCTCAGTCACATCTAGAATTATCATTCTGCCATTTAAAAAAAGAGTCTTGTTAATCAGAAAGAGCACATTTAATTATTTGTCATATCATGTATCAAGGCAGTGCTAACTTCATTAATCCATCTCTTATATTCAAAGTTATCATTTTAGAAGACACAGAAATCATAATATTTAATTACCAAAGAAAATCTTCTAATTTAAGTTTTGTCTCATACTGTCAGAGATGTAGCTGTTCAAGGCAAACAGATGAAGCCTTTTGTAAGGCACCTTTTCACTTGAAGTGTACTGAGGATGTCATCTTTTTATTTCTAAGATTCTTAGAAAGTTAATGAGCACTTCTAATGCTAACAAGATAGCAAGAGTTAACTTATTGTGCTAGTGAACTTCTGGCAGTCAGCCTAGAGAATAAAAATTACTCTATTGTAATTTGGTTCATAATTTGGTTTCTTGCAATATTGTGACATACGGTTTATGAATAAAATCAGAATATTTCTGTATACTAAAAGTCAACAGTAAATTTAAATAAAGAATTATTTTCAATAGTTCTAAATAATATTATCTTTCAGTAATATGACTTAAAGATATACTTAAAACGACACTTGCCCCAATGTCTCTTGTAGGTCATTGATCTTGGTGGTGAGGCCATAAAAGGTAGTGAGTACTTTGGAAATGGCCGTGTGACAGAATTCAAGTTTGGTGAAAAACTTGGCAAAGTTATCCGCAAGTGGGAAGGACAGAAGATGTCATATTTAAAGTAAATATTTGCCATTGCATCATCAGTTCTATCATATATCTGTTGTCATTTGGCATCAATAAGATATACTTTCAAATATTCTATTTTAAGTTGTTGATTATCTGTTAGTCTTATTGTTCTCTAAATCTTGATATATCATGTTTTCATTGGGTATATCAATCACCTGATAGCAGGGGAACTCCAAAGTACTACTTAGTGTATTTGCCTGGATGCAGTAAGTCCATCAGATTATGTGAATTATTGCTCATGGCCTACTAAAAATGTTAGTATCCCAAGAATAATTATATTTAAAAGTGATCTTGATAATGTGACCACAGTACGGAATTTCTTTATGCTACACTAGAGAATTAATTGAAAATTTCAAAGTTTGTAATTTACAAACAGTTATAAATTCATTTCCATTCTATGTTATATAATATGGTTGTCTTAATTCTCAAGTCCATAATATTATAATAAAATAAAAAAATCTAAAAAAAAATCAAAACCGAAGTTTATATACTAAGACCTAAAAGTGGTTAAAATTCCCATGTATTTTATCATGGAAATTTATATATGTGCACACATCTATCTATATGTGAAAGACTTCTTATGAAATAGCCGTTTATTAATGTAAGTAGGCTGCCATATGTAATGTTATGGTAATCATTGTGAATGAAAAATATCCTTTTTTTAAAATGCAGGAAGTGGGGAGAAGGTTGGGGTTTTGTGCCTTCTAACAGAGCCCTTGTGTTTGTGGACAACCATGACAATCAGCGAGGACATGGTGCTGGAGGAGCATCCATACTGACTTTCTGGGATGCTAGGTAGGACTACATTCACTCCTGCTGTGGGGGCTGCATTTAATGAGAGTAAAGTATTATATACTTAGGCTGTAATATTCTTTTTCAACTTTCAGAATGTATAAAATGGCAGTTGGATTTATGTTGGCTCATCCTTATGGATTCACAAGAGTAATGTCAAGTTATCGTTGGTCAAGAAATTTCCAGAATGGAAAAGTAAGTCTTGGAATTGTCTGAAGCATATTTTAATCTAGAAAAAAGTGATTCTGGTTCAAATTCATGTGATGTTATGGTACATGGTGCTTATTATTAAGTATTTGTTCACTACAGTTTTCTAATGTGAGGAAATTGAAAAAGTACCTGGTAGTGAAAAACATTATTTGAAGTGTTACAAAATACAGAAACAGTTATGCCTGTTAAAGCCATGACTCTTAGAGTTAACATGGAATTATGGCTATTGATACTAAAGGGAAATTCAAATTTTCTCTACCCTTGGTACGATCAATGTTATCATATGAAAGTAGATTTTTTTCCCTAGTGGAATAAGAAGGCACCTTTTTAATGGTAATCAAGGAAAATATAATAGATATGATCTTATGAGAATCTCAGAAGAGTGATTTTGCTGAATGAATTCATGCATGACTTTATTTGCAATATGTGCTTGTTTGTTATATGTGTAAGCTTAAATAATTCTAAAATTGAACTAAACAATTAGACAATCAGTTATCTAAATGGCTACATGAAGTTTTCTTTTATAGTGGGACAGTCTAGTGTTATAGCACATATCCAATATAAAATACAAACATAATTTCTCTATATATTATTTTTCATTTCCTTTGAACGTATGAGTCCCCTTGTTCTGTTTTTAAGTTTATTTTTTAATAGGTTTCATGAGTAGAATGAGATACTTTCCTAATAACATATGTAAATATTTTGCCATCATAAGATTCTTATTTACCCTTGGCTAACTTAAAAAAGCCAGAATATGTTTTAGCACATTGTAAAGCAGAGATGCAATAAATCAACTATTATTAACTTAGAAAGTATTTTACCAAAAAGCATTTTGAAATATGTTCTTTACTTAGTATTGAACTACGTATCTCATCTCTGAATAAACTGAGGCATATATATATATTTCTCACGTAGTAACTGATGTCTGTTCTTTAAACCTAGTTTTCCTGAATCTTTAGCTTTATTGCTTTAGTCCCATTGAAGAGCTTATAGTGATATTAAACAGAACATAGGATGTTTACAAATTGTTTTTGATGTTGCTAATATGTTTTTTAAAAACTTGAGTTTGAACAGAAGGTGAGACTTCACTGAAGGCCTGTTACAAAGATTGAAGAACTTAAAAAACTTACACACTGCAGACACAGGGTAGTGGTTTGGTTTTTTGTAGTGTCACAAGTCAGGCTGCTACCAGCATTCAATGATCTGATTTTTTCCTATAATAAAGGATGTGAATGACTGGATTGGACCACCTAATAACAATGGAGCAACGAAGGAAGTGACCATTAATCCAGACACCACTTGTGGCAATGGCTGGGTCTGTGAACATAGATGGCGTGAAATAAGGTAGGAATGTCCCCTTCAGATCTTTCCAATAAGGAAGTTGTTTAATCTTTTATTTTAAACTGTTGAATTAAAGGGTGCCAGCATTTCACCTGATCCTGTGCTTTTAGGAACATGGTTGCCTTCAGGAATGTAGTCAATGGTCAGCCTTTTTCAAACTGGTGGGATAATGGCAGCAACCAAGTGGCTTTTGGCAGAGGAAACAGAGGATTCATTGTGTTTAATAATGATGACTGGTAAGTGGATATGGATTAGCAAAGGGTTGTATAATATTAGACTCCAAGATAATTCTTTTCTTTTCCTGTTCTTTTTTAATTTCATATGCAATAATTTTTGACAATAAATTTAAGATACAATTAAAATTCATATTCATTATAAAAAAGAAAAATGGTATTTGCTTTCCTAGTTTTCATCTATTAATACAATTTTGATTTTTGTGATCTTTATCCACAGTGTATACTGACAGTAACATGTATTCATATATACAAGCTAATCTAAAATATTTCAAAGCATATAGATAGTAAATATATATCTTATCATCATTAAAATGTTCGATATAAGTACTAGAGTTCTTTTCCCATTACCTATGATTATAACTCAGACATTAATGTATTATACTCATACAGAGACTTCCATTATCTAGCTGCATGTTCTAAATATTTTAAAAGCACTTGAGTACTTGCATTTGGTGTATGAATTTGTTGAAGCAGTTGCTTACTGTGGCTTTAAAATCTTCCTCCTTTTTCTTTCACCTGGGGTACTTCTATCTGACCTTTTTTTCATGACTCCCTCACCTGTAGTACTCTTCAGTCAGATACCAGGAGTGGTGCTTGTTACTGTGAGGGAAGAAGCACCATACTGCTGTGAGTTTGAAGCCACCTTGATTTGCATAGTGATTTCATTACAGTCAAGGCTGGATATATAGAGAGACCATGTCTCACAAACAAAACATAAAAAAGCTTTCAAGCTCAGCTAATCTCTTTGGGAGTCAGTGATCAGTCTCCATAGTCAGCTTTCTATTTCATCAAAAATCTTTTTTTGTAAATCATGTTTATTGATAACAAAAAAATAATTGGAGTGCATATTTTTTCACCAAATACACTCGGAAGGACTATTTAGAACTAGAATTATTTCATACAAACTCTTTTCTAAAACAAACTTGGATGTATCCTTATAAATGTTAGATTAATTAAACATAGCTATATTTAATTCTAAAAAAATTCCCAGGTAGCATTATGTAATTTAAGGATCTTTGAAGAATGAATGCACCCCAGGGCTCCAACTGCATGTGTAGGAGAGAATAGACTTGTTGGTGCACCAGTGGAAGGAAAAGTCCTTGGTCATGACAATGTTGGAACCGCACTTCAGGGGAATATGGGGGAGGGTCATAAGGGAAATGTATAAGAGGAATACTGGTATGGGGGAGGGGGAGGGAGAGGGGAGGGGATGGGGGCTTATGGACAGGAAACCAGGAAGGGGAACAACATTTGAAATGTAAGTAAAGAAATATATAATAAAAAATTTTTAAAAATGTATCAGAATTTAAACCGGCAGAGGACTGTCTGGAAACAATGAGATTCCTCACAGAAGGACTTTATTGCTAAACTTCTCTTCATTCTCTGTGTTTCTCTGTCTGGTCACTCCAGGCAATGAAACAAGTAGCCATTTAAAATGATGACTTTGGTATAGAGAATTTGCTTGCTCCAGCTGACACTGTCTTGGTATTGGGATTCTCTTACTGAGCTCTGGGTTCTAGTGTTGTATAGCACACAGTTGGGGCACTTATCGTTCTGTGGATAATACATAATGGATCGTCCTGCATGTTTATTGGTTGCAGTCCAATTAAATACTAATTGTTTTACCCTAGGGCCTTGTCAACCACTCTACAGACTGGTCTTCCTGCTGGCACATATTGTGATGTCATTTCAGGAGATAAAGTCAATGGCAATTGCACTGGACTTAAAGTAAATGTTGGCAGTGACGGCAAAGCTCACTTCTCTATTAGTAACTCTGCTGAAGACCCATTCATTGCAATCCATGCCGACTCAAAGTTGTAAGAGTCAAATTAAAGACATGAAAAAGCATATCTACTGAGTCTGTGTCTTTTCATGAGATCCATATTATATTTGATTTCTATTTTATTTCTTTATTAATATGTTTAGTGTCGTATATTACAAGCTCATATTTTCCCTAGATTTTATTTCCTTGGGGTAAAAAAACAATAATCAATAAATTGATCATTCTGAACTCATAAAACTCTCACAGAATCATCACATAACTCTGTGTAAGAGTAAAGAATGTCTAAATGTTTTTCTAGAATGTTCTCAGATATCTGAAAGTTAAACAAAGCAAAATATACAATTTTTGCAGTTTCCTACTGCAAATACAACCTTTACTGACCGATGTCTAGTAAAATATATCAAGTAGACCTTATAGTTACTACGTATCCAGTCCTTTTTATGCTTCCCACATAATTTTCGACTGGTGGTATCAGATTGGACTGAGAAACTCATCTGAGACATCGCTGTTAAACAATAGTAGCTCTCCTCCTAGCAGATCTTTCCCCTCCATTTCTAATTCAGAAACACTTAGCCGGCACCGTGTGCTTTTGATATTACAACAGTATGTTGTGTTCCAGTTATTATAATTATAAATACAATAAACTCATGAGCACAACTAAAAGTCTTGTATGAATTTTGTTAAAATTCAATTCACAAAGTTATTAGCTATCCATGTAGCTAATAAGCCATTACTGGAGGATGCAAATACATACTTTATTAATTAAATCATAAATACAGAATTTTCCTCATTCTGCTTTGGCCTTCTTCGTCTCTCCCCTTGCTTCCTTTTGGACTCATAGTTTCTTTCTCTTAAATGATAATATTAATGTATATCCATAAATAAATGCCTAAATATATGAGTATTTTTCTTTCTTTTTTCATATAAATAGTATATAAATGTATTGCTTGTTTAATTTTCAACATATCATGTTAGAAGATGAACAACATGATATATGTAAAGCTCTCAAGGCATTTAATTAATTTATAATGGGCTGTTTGAATTTATGTCTTTTTTTATCTTTATTAACTTGTGTCTTTCTTATTTACATTTCCATTGTTATTGCCTTCCCAGGTTTCCTTGCCAACATCACCTTAACCCCTCTTGCTCCTCTTCTCTAAGGGTGTACCCTTCCCATCCTCCCCCCATTACCACCTTTCCCCCAAACAATCAAGTTCACTGGGGGTTCAGTCTTGGCAGGATCAAGGGCTTCCCCTTCCACTGGTGCTCTTACTAGGCTATTCATTGCTACCTATGAGGTTGGAGCTCAGGGTCAATACGGGTATAGTCTTTGGGTAGTAGCTTAGTCCCTGGAAGATCTGGTTGGTTGGCATTGTTGTTCATATGGGGTCTCAAGCCCCTTCAAGCTATTTCAGTCCTTTCTCTGATTCCTTCAACGCGGGTCCCGTTCTCAGTTCAGTGGTTTAATGATGGCATTCGCATATGTATTTGCTGTACTCTGGCTGTGTCTCTCAGGAAAGATCAACATCCGGTTCCTGTCAGCCTGCACTTCTTTACTTCATCCATTTTTTCTACTTTGGTGGTTGTATATGTATGGGGCATATGTGGGACAGGCTCTGAATGGGTGTTCCTTCTGCCTCTGTTCTAAACTTTGCCTCCCTATTAACTCCCAAAGGTATTGTTGTGACCCTTTTAAAGAAGGAGTGAAGCATTCACATTTTGGTCATCTGTCTTGAGGTTTATGTGTTCCATTCACCTAGGGTAATTCGAGCATTTGGTCTAATAGCCATCTATCAATGAGTGCATACCATGTGTGTTTTTCTGTGATTGGGATACCTCACTCAGTATATTTTCCAGTTCCATCCATTTGACTAGGAATTTTATAAAGTCATTGTTTTTGAAAGCTGAGTAATATTCCATTGTGTAGATGTACCACATTTTCTGTATCCATTCCTCTGTTGAAGGGCATCTGAGTTCTTTCCAGCTTCTGGCTATTATAAATAAGGCTGCCATGAACACAATGGAGTACATGTATTTGTTATATATTGGCGCATCTTTTGGGTATACACCCAGGAGAGGTATAGCTGGTCCTCAGATATTTCAATGTCCAATTTCCTGAGGAACCTCCAGACAGATTTCCAGAATGGTTGTACCAGTCTGCAATCCCACCAACAATGGAGGAGTGTTCCTCTTTCTCCACATCCTCACCAGAGTCTGCTGTCACCTGCGTATTTGCTCTTAGCCATTCACAGGGATGTGAGATGAAACTTCAGAGTTGTTGTTGTTGTTGTTGTCTTTAACCTTTCTTAACTTGATTATTTCTTATTTACATTTCAATTGTTATTCCCCTTCCCGGTTTCCAGGCCAATATCCCCCTCACCCCTCCACCTCCCCTTCTATGTGGGCTTTCTTTTCCCATCCTCCTCCCATTACCACACTCCCCCCCCCAACAATCACGTTCACAAGGTAATCAGTCTTGGCAGGACCAAGGGCTTCCCCTTCCGCTGCTGCTCTTACTAGGCTATTCATTGCTACCTATGAGGTTGGAGCCCAGGGTCAGTCCATGTATAGTCTTTGAGTAGTGGCTTAGTCCCTGGAAGCTCTGGTTGGTTGGCATTGTTGTTCATATGGGGTCTCGAGCCCCTTCAAGCTCTTCCAGTCCTTTCTCTGATTCCTTCAACAGGGGTCCCGTTCTCAGTTCAGTGGTTTGCTGCTGGCATTCACCTATGTATTTGTTGTATTCTGGGTGTGTCTCTCAAGAGAGATCTCTATCTGATTCTTGTTGGTCTGCAATTCTTTGCTTCATCCATCTTATCTAGTTTTATCCATCTTTTCTAGTGACTGTATATGTATGGGCCACATGTCTCTGAATGGGTGTTCCTTCTGCCTCTGTTTTAAACTTTGCCTCCCTATTCCCTCCCAAGTGTATTCTTGTCAACCTTTTAAAGAAGGAGTGAAGAATTCACATTTTGGTCATCCTTCTTGACTTTCATGTGTTTTGTGCATCTATGGTAATTCAAGCATTTGGGCTAATAACCACTTATCAATGAGTGCATACCATGTCTGCTTTTCTGTGATTGGTTTACCTCACTCAGGATGATATTTTCCAGTTCCATCCATTTGACTAGGAATTTCATAAAGTCATTTTTTTAGTAGCTGAGTAATATTCCATTGTGTAGATGTACCACAATTTCTGTATCCATTCCTCTGTTGAAGGGCATCTGGGTTCTTTCCAGCTTCTGGCTATTATAAATAGGGCTGCTGTGAACATAGTGGGGCACGTGTCTTTATTATACATTGGGGCATCTTTGGGTATATGCCCAAGAGAGGTATAGTTGGGTTCTCAGGTAGTTCAAAGTCCAATTTTCTGAGGAACCTCCAGACTGATTTCCAGTATGGTTGTACCAGTCTGCAATCCCACCAACAATGGAGGAGTGTTCCTCTTTCTCCACCTGCTCTCCAGCATTTGCTGTTACCTTAGTTTTTGATCTTAGCCATTCTCACTGATGTGAGGTAAAATCTCAGGGTTGTTTTGATTTGCATTTGCCTTATGACTAAAGATTTTGAACATTTCTTTAGGTGTTTCTCAGCCATTCGGCATTTCTCAGCTGTGAATTCTTTGTTTAGCTCTGAACCCCATTTTTTAATAGGGTTATTTGTCTCCCTGTGGTCTAACTTCTTGAGTTCTTTGTATATTTTGGATATAAGTTCTCTATTTGTTGTAGGATTGGTAAAGATCTTTTCCCAATCTGTTGGTTGCCGTTTTGTCCTAATAACAATGTCCTTTGCCTTACATAATAAGCCTTGCAGTTTTATGAGATCCCATTTGTCGATTCTTGATCTTAGAGCATAAGCCATTGGTGTTTTGTTCAGGAAATTTTCTCCAGTGCCCATGTGTTCGAGATGCTTTCACACTTTTTCTTCTATTAGTTTGAATGTACCTGGTTTGATGTGGAGGTCCTTGATCCACTTGGACTTAAGCTGTGAACAGTGTAATAAGAATGGATCAATCTGCATTCTTCTATATGCTGACCTCCGTTGAACCAGCACCATTTGCTGAAAATGCTATCTTTTTTTTCCATTGGATGGTTTTGGTTCCTTCGTCAAAATTCAAGTGACCATAGGTGTGTGGGTTCATTTCTGCATCTTCAATTCTATTCCACTGGTCTATCTGTCTGTCTCTGTACAAATACCATGTAGTTTTTATCACTATTGCTCCATCATAGTGCTTGAGTTCAGGAATAGTGATTCCCCCGGGAGTCCTTTATTGTTTATTGTAGTTTTAGCTATCCTGGGTTTTTTTGCTATTCCAGATGAACTTGCAAATTGTTCTGAAGAATTGAAATGGTATTTTGATGGGGATTGCTTTGAATGTGTAGATTGATTTTGGTAAAATGGCCATTTTTACTATATTAATTCTGCCAATCCATGAGCATGGGAGATCTTTCCATCTTCTAAGATCTTCAATTTTTTTCTTCAGAGGCTTGAAGTTCTTATCATATGGATCTTTCACTTGCTTGGTTAAAGTCACAACGAGGTATCTTATATTATTTGGGACTATTATGAAGGATATCGTTTCCCTAATTTCTTTCTTGGCTTGTTTCTCTTTTGTGTAGAGGAAGACTTCTGCTTTATTTGAGTTAATTTTATACCCTGCCACTTTGCTGAAGGTTTATCAGGTTTAGTAGTTCTCTGGTGGAACTTTTGGGATCACTTAAATATACTATCATATCTTCTGCAAATAGTGATATTTGGACTTCTTTCTTTCCAATCTGTATCCCTTTCATCTCCTTTTGTTGTCTGATTGCTCTGGTTAGAACTTCAAGAACTATATTGAATAAGTAGGGAGAGAGTGGGCAGCCTAGTCTAGTCCCTGCTTTTAGAGGGATTACTTCAAGTTTCTCTCCATTTAGTTTAATATTAGCTACTGGTTTACAGTATATGACTTTTACTATGTTTAGTTTTGTGCCTTGAATTCCTATACTTATAAGGAAGGGTTGTTAAATTTTGCCAAATGATTTCTGAGCATCTAATGAAATGATCATGTGGTTTTTATCTTTTAGTTTGTTTATATAGGGTATTAGGTTGATGGTTTTCCATATATTACACCATTTCTGCATGCCTGGTATGAATCCTACTTGATCATGATGGATGATTGTTTTGATATGCTCTTGGATCCTGTTTGCAAGAAATTATTGAGTATTTTTGTGTCGATACTCATAAAGGAAATTGGTCTGAAGTTCTCTTTCTTTGGTGGGTCTTTGTGTGGTTTAGTTTTAAGAGTAATTGTGGCATTATAGAAGGAATTCGGTAGTGCTCCATCTGTTTCAATTTTGTGGAATAGTTTGGATAATATTGGTATGAGGTCTTCTATGAAGGTCTGATAGAATTATGCACTAAACCCGTCTGGACCTGGGCTCTTTTTGGTTGGGAGACCTTTAATGACTGCTTCTATTTCCTTAGGAGTTATGGGGTTGTTTAAATGATTTATCTGTTCCTGAATTAACTTTGTTATCTGGTATCTATCTAGGAAATTGTCCATTTCCTCCAAATTTTCAAGTTTTGTTAAATATAGGCTTTCCTAGTAGGATCTGATGATTTTTTGAATTTTTTTTCTGAATTGTAGTTATGTCTCCCTTTTCATTTCTGATTTTGTTAATTTGGACATACTCTCTGTGTCCTCTCGTTAGTCTGGCTAAGGGTTTATCTATCTTGTTGATTTTCTCAAAGAACCAACTTTTGGTTCTGTTGATTCTTTGTGTAGTCCTTTTTGTTTCTACTTGGTTGATTTCAGCTCTGAGTTTGATTATTTCCTGCCTTCTTTTCCTCCTGGGTGTATTTGCTTCTTTTTGTTTTAGAGATTTTATGTGCGCTGTCCAGCTGCTGATATATGCTCTTTCCTGTTTTTTTCTGCAGGCACTAGGAGCTATGAGTTTTCATCTTAGTACAACTTTCATTGTGTCCCATAAGTTTGGTATGTTGTACCTTCATTTTCATTAAATTCTAAACGTCTTGAATTTCTTTCTTTATTTCTTTCTTGACCGGTTATCATTGAGTAGAGCATTGTTCAACTTCCATGTATATCTGGGTGTTCTTCCCTTATTGTTATTGAAGGCAAGCTTTACACAAGGTGGTGTGATAGGACGCAGGGGATTATTTCTATCTTTCTCTATCTATTAAGGCCCGTTATATGACGAATTATGTGGTCAGTTATGGAGAAAGTACCATGACGTGGTGAGAAGAAGGTATATCCTTTTGCTTTAGGATAGAATGCTCTATAAATATCTGTTAAGTCCATTTGTTTCATGACTTCTCTTAGTTTGTCTATGTCTCTGTTTAATTTCTGATTCCCTCATTGGTTCATTGATGAGAGTGGGGTTTTGAAATCTCCTACCATTATTGTGTGAGGTGCAATGTGTGCTTTGAGCTTTAATAAGGTTTCTTTTACGTATGTAGGTGCCCCTGTATTTGGAGCATAGATATTTAGGATTGCGAGTTCATCTTGGTGCACTTTTCCTTTGATGAAAAGAAGTGTCCTTCCTCATCTTTTTTGATGACTTTTCATTGAAAATTGATTTTATTCGATATTAGAATGGCTACTCCAGGTTTCTTCTTCAGACCATTTGCTTGGAAAGTTGTTTTCCAGCCTTTCACTCTGAGTTAGTTTGCCTCGGAAGTGTGTTTTCTATAGGCAGCAGAGGGCAGGGTCCTTATTTCTTATCCAGTTTGTTAATCTATGTCTTTTATTGGGGAGTTCAGTCCATTGATGTTGAGATATATGAAGGAATAGTGATTGTTGCTTCATGTTCTATTTGTATTTGGAGGTGAGATTATGTTTGTGTGCTTTTCTTCTCTTTGTTTTGTTGCCAAGACGATTAGTTTCTTGCTTTTTCTAGAGTGTAGCTTGCCTTCTCATGTTCGGCTTTACCATTTATTATCCTTTATATAGGGCTGGATTTGTAGAAAGATATTGTGTAAATTTGGTTTTGTCATGGAATATCTTGGTTTCTCCATCTATGTTAATTGAGAGTTTTGCAGGATACAGTAACCTGGGATGGAATTTGTGTTCTCTTAGGTTCTGTATGACATCTGTCCAGGATCTTTTTGCTTTCATAGTCTCTGGCGAGAAGGTAGATGTGATTCTGATAGGTCTGCCTTTATATGTTACTTGACCTTTTCCCCTTACTGCTTTTAATATTCTTTCTTGATTTTGTGCATTTGGTGTTTTGACTATTATGTGACGGTAGGAGTTTCTTTTCTGGTCCAATCTATTTGGTGTTCTGTAGGCTTCTTGTATGTTTATGGAAATCTCTTTCTTTAGGTTAGGGAAGTTTTCTTCTATGATTTTGTTGAAGATATTTACTGGTCCTTTGAGCTGGGAGTCTTCATTCTCTTCTGTACCTATTATCCTTAGGTTTGATCTTCTCATTGAGTCCTGGATTTCCTGTATGTTTTGGACCAGTTGCTTTTTCCATTTTACATTATCTTTGACAGTTGTGTCGATGATTTCTATGGAATCTTCTGCTCCTGATATTCTCTCTTCTATCTCTTGTATTCTGTCAGTGATGCTTGCATCTACGGCTCCTTGTCTCTTCCTTTGGTTTTCTATATCCAGGGTTGTTTCCCTGTGTTCTTTCTTTATTGCTTCTATTTCCATTTTTAATTCCTTCAACTGTTTGATTGTGTTTTCCTGGAATTCTTTCAGGGATTTTTGTGATTCCTCTCTATAGGCTTCTACTTGTTTATTTATGTTTTCCTGTGTTTCTGTAAGGGAGACTTCCATGTCTTTCTGGTAGTATGTCAGCATCATGATCAAATACACTTTTAAATCTAGATCTTGCTTTTCTGGTGTGTTCAGATATTCAATATTTGCTTTGGTGGGAGAATTGGGCTCTGATGTTGCCATGTAGTCTTGGTTTCTGTTTCTTGGGTTCCTGTGCTTGCCTCTCGCCATCAGATTGTCTCTGGTGTTACTTTGTTCTGCTATTTCTGACAGTGGCTAGACTGTCCTATAGGCCTGTGTGTCAGGAGTTCTGTAGACCTGTTTTCCTTTTTTTCTTTCAGCCAGTTATGGGAACAGAGTGTTCTGCTTTTGGGTGTATAGTCTTTCCTGTTTACTGGTCTTTAGCTGTTCCTGTGGGCCTGTGTCCTGATTTCACCAGGCAGGTCGCTTGGAGCAGAAAAGTTTGTCTTACCTGTGGTCCCGAGTCTCAAGTTTGCTTGTGGGGTGTTGTTTATGCTTACCACTATTTAACTGATTGAAGGATTTTTCTCAAAGACAATAATGACATTTTCTTCTGGAATATTAGTCAAACATATAGGATCACTGAGGCTATGATTCATAGAGAACATGCTATGGACATTTACTAAGCCATTGTTTTTCAAAATTAATTATAACTAGTTTTTCTTATACACAAATATGCCCAAATCTCACTTCCCATTAAAGAAGCTTTTTTTCCCCAAAAGCAGATTTCATTTTAGCAAAAAGATGCTGTTATATATAAAATATATAGAAAGATATATAGAAAAAAATCTCAAGTGGTCAAAGATCATAGAAAAACTAATGTTCTGTGTTCAACTACAATTCATACCTCTACAACACTCTGCCTGCATCTTAGGCTCCAGGAAGATCACACAAGAGGAAGCAGAAAGATTTTTAAGAGGCAGAGAACTAGAATGTCTTGTACAAGATTACTGTGTCTAGAAATGGCATGGAAGTTCAAATTTGATACCTCAAAATTGTCATTGCATAATTAAGATGTAAACAGGTATGTCATGAATAGATATACTAAAGTGAGAGGAGAAATATTATAGGATCCCATACTTATTTTAAGTACAAGAGGAAACTAATGGCTGCTCAGAGAGGGGAGTTAAAATTTTCCATAGATTGATCACTTTTTCCTCATTTAATACCAAGTGGTCAGACCAGAAATCATACACATAGAAGCCAAAGTTACTTCACTTGGGAGGCAGATATATCTCTGTGAGTGTACAACCATCTATGGATACACAGAAGACCTTGCCTCAATAAAATAAAATAAAATGCAATAAATAAATAAATTAAGTTATTCTGAAATATATCATTAATACTTTGGATTTAAACCTCCTGTCTTATATATAGAACGTGAAGGTTTCTCATATATTACCTATAGCCTCCTCACTCATTTTTGTTCTCCTTGATTTACAGAATATTTTTCCTACAATGAAGTCATGCACATGGCTGATTTTATTAATCTTCAATAGAAATAAAGCACAAAATGTGTATGCCTGGGCATACAGTAGGATATATATAGTGCTCATATTTTTACCTTACCATATTTGCCATGCTTGTTTACATAGTAGATTCACCAATTTGCATTATCTTTCTTTACTCTTTTTCATATATACATATATATATATATATATGATCAAATATGAACAATGACACAAATACACATATATTCCTACAATCAAATAACACTCTAAATCCTCCACCTCCGAGTGTGTGTGTGTTTATGAATTTATGAGTAAAACACTCTGTTTATTCTGTTTATATAAGGCTACTTGTACATGTATGACTTTATCACTAACCACTTTTTTTGTTTTTGTTTTTAATTCTCCAATTACAGTCAGTTCTGGCACACGTGCAATGTTTTTTCACAGGCTCTCATAATATTTCATTTTACGCTGTTTTTTTTACAAAATGAGTACTATTTCTATTCATGTTTACATGTCTTTTTTTTTTTTTTTATTATTAACTTGAGTATTTCTTATATACATTTAGAAAAGTTATTCCCTTTCGGTTTCCGGGCAAACATCCCCTCCCCTCCATTCCTTGGGTGTTCCCTCCCAACCCCTCCCCCATTGCCCTCCCCCAACAGTCTAGTTCACTGGGGGTTCAGTCTTATGGGACCCAGGGCTTCCCCTTCCACTGGTGCTCTTACTAGCATATTCATTGCTACCTATGAGGTCAGAGTCCAGGGTCAGACCATGTATTGTCTTTGGGTAGTGGCTTAGTCCCTGGAAGCTCTGGTTGGTTGGCATTGCTGTAGATATGGGGTTTCGAGCTCCTTCAAGCTCTTCCAGTTCTTTCTCTGATTCCTTCAACGGGGGTCCTGTTCTCAGTTCAGTGGTTTCCTGCTGGCATTCGCCTCTGTATTTGCTGTATTCTGGCTGTGTCTCACAGGAGCGATCTGCATTCACAATTTGATCATCTGT
>NC_046156.1:46638946-46656733 GCF_011064425.1 Rattus rattus
TGGGTGTGCTACAGTAATATCTTGAAGAAAATTATATTCTTATTTTTGTAAGAAGAAATGATGGTCATCTCTCCATTGGTTATTTTTATATATGCAGTTTGTAAAATTAAATATCAATTAAATAGATTGATTAAGATATACACATACTATATATACACATATATAATCTATATATCATTTATAGCTATAATATATATATATAATTTACAGCTATAATTTAGTGAAGTCTTTTATGTATAGGCCAAAAATTTTATATATATGTATATATATAATTTTAATGTTATAAAATATAAAATTTATAATTTTAATGTATATTTAAATCATCTTTATTTTTATAGAAGCAGACTAACACATGAAATATTGGTCACCTGTCCAAGTTTATGTTTTCATTAGCAAGTGGTAGAACTATATTTGATTTCCATTTGAGTAGGCAGCCATTCAGTAAAAGCATACTTGAACTATGAAAATTAAAGAAAAAATCATGATAAGAAATGAGAACACACACCTAACATGAAAATAATTATTACTATTGTGTTCTTATTGCTAATAAAGCTGTGTGGGTGATGACTGATACATTAGTGTTTCCTGCTGACCACAAAACTGAGAGGGATAAAAAATGATGCCTTTATTTTTAATGTGTAAAATAAGAATAGGACTAAAAATGTTACTCAATGGGTATATATGTGTCAATTTTATTTGATGGTGGGAGAGTTCCCTTCATTGATCTACCATCCATGCACACATTTGCCTCATTCTAAACCATATCCCAGTTCCAATGAAGAGGGGCTGACCTTAATGATTACTTCAATTCATTCAATTGCTCTCTTCTCTTCTCTTCTCTTCTCTTCTCTTCTCTTCTCTTCTCTTCTCTTCTCTTCTCTTCTCTTTGTTAAGTAATCCAGAGGAAAAGGAGCTTTAGGGTTTACTCTATCTATTTTTAAGAATGCACCAAAGGGAGGAGAAGCCCTTGGTCCTTCTAAGGTTTGATCCTACAGTGTAAGGAAATATCAGGCCAAGGAGGTGGGAAAGGGTGGTTGGGTGGCTGGGGGAATACACTCATAGAAAAAGAGAGAAGGGAATGAAATGGGGGGGTTATAGATGGGAAACAGGTAAAGGCGGATTATATTTAAAATGTAAATAAAAAATACCCAATGGAAAAAAAGAAAACAAAGGACTATCTTCACTGCTATAACACTGTCGATAACCCATGTCCTTTTGTTTCAGGTTACCTGTCCAGCAACTGCCTCTCTGCTCGCATTCACATTGGTGAGAAGGCTTTTATCCATTATGAGTCTAAGAACACTATGACAGGGCATATTGTTATTTCCTAAACTCCATCCACCTCTTTGAAGACACTCTGTTTATAATCCTTTCCTCATCTCTGATATCTGCCAGCCTGGAAATCGCAAGGTGTCAGATCTAAGCCAAACCTCCACGATAACTCCTCTAACGTCAGTGCCTTTAAGCTTTACACTGTATGCCGTTTTTCTTAACAATGGGCTGTCCCCGTAGCATTTTAAGTTGTCAAACATAACGTACCCAGAACAGGAACATAGCTCACAACCAGCATCCTAAACACCATACAATTAGGGATTTGCTTCTCAGGCCACTGAGTAAGGCAGAACAGGGCATTGCATTTAATTTTGGCATGCTGAATATCCATGGATGGATAACAGCAACAACATCATTTCCCTTGAGTTTATAGACTTTCCTTTCTGCTGCTATGATAAACATTGTAACTCAAAGAGTAAATTGGAAAGGAATAGGTTTATGTCATCGTGTACCCTACAGTCCTTCATTAAACAACACTCAAGGAGGGATTCAAGCAGAAACCTGGAGCAGACCACTGAAACCAAGATGCTGCTTAATGACTTGTTCCAGGCTCATGTGCAGACACTCATTTTCTTATTTTGCTTTTTGGGGGTATTTTTATGGTTATTGTTTGCTTGTTTGTTTTTGGGTTTTTCGTTTTGTTTTTGTTGTTTCGCTTTTAGTGTTTGTTTGTTTGTTTGTTTGTTTGAAACAGGGTTTCTCTGTGTAGCCCTGGATTGCCTTGAACTCACTGTGTCTATCAGGCTGGCCTCAAACACACAGAGAAGAACCTGCCTCTGCCTCTTGAGTGCTCACATTAAAGGTCTGTACCACCACTGTCCAACCCAGGTACCTTTGTTTTGCAGCCTGAGTTCCCTCTACAGTGAACTATCCACTCCCACATATATTAGCAGTCAAGAAAATGCCAAACAGATATATTTTTACAGACTCCTCTTAGGAAGGTAATTTCTCACTTGAGGTTCCTAGGTATGTCAAGCTGACAACAAAATTAAACAAGGCACCTACCTACTGTGTCACCTTCCAATCATCTCTGACAAAGGCCCGTCATTGTTATAAATGACATTATAGGATATAAAAACTTTCACACCTTTCATTGTATTTCCTTGTGGTCAATTTTGTTTCTTTGAAGCTACTTGATAAGTTAGTATAGATAGATTCAACTTCAACCACCTGCAATAAGTTCACTAAAATTAAACTTGGTAGTAAACTGAGTGTTCAAGTTGGAGACTCTGACAAAAATATTACACAGACATATTGTGCTCTGAATGGAGGAATAGCCAAAGAATGCCAAGGTTGTATGCATTTGGGTGCTGTTTTTAGCATCTTTTTTTCCAGCTTTATTCAGGATCATTAACATATCTTACATGCATTTAAAATATACAACACGATGCTTTGGGATGCAGATATGTTGTGAAATGACTAAGTCCGCTGAAGCTCCTTGCGAATTCACTTGCCCCTTTGTAGTGTTTCATATGCCTTCTTCAATATTTCCAAGTACATTATTCATTACCATTGACTATTAGAGGAACATGACACAATACATCTCCTGACTTTCTGCAAGTTTGTGACATTTGTCAATCATTCTGTATTTGGTTTTGTATGCCTGACTTACTTTACTTGAACAACGCCACTAAGATTCACTCAGGTGTCACAATAATGAAAGTCTCATCTTTTACAAGGTGGAATGGTATACATATATATATTTGTTTTTGTTGTTTTAATATTCCTTAGATCTATTCCATATTTTGTGTATTGGAAATTAAACTACAATTAACATAAAGCCATGACTAATTCTTCAATGTATTGATTTTATTTCTTCTGAATACATGTTCAAATCATACCATAGTTGTACTTTTAGTTACTTTGATGAAATTGTATATTATTTTATAATTTCTTTGGTAATTTACATTTCTTCTATAGTTCACAAGTTTTCCCTTTTCCTTAGAATCTTTCTGTCAGCTTTATTTACCTTTTGATAATGGCTAGTTTGGTTGGAGTTAGGTAACATCTTATTATAGCTTTAATTTTTATTCCCTTAGCAATTTGTGAAGTTGAGAGTTTTGTTGTTGTTTAGTTTATCAAATTTCCACCCTATGTCTTTTGAGATGTGACTATTTATACCATTACCAATTTAAAAAAAAATTTCTTTACTGCAACAGAGAGATGGTACAGGAATTCAAAGCCCACACTGTTCTTACATAGCACCTAGTTTGAGGTCCCAGGAAATACATGACATCAAAATTGCATGTAACATCAGTTCCCAGTGATTAAACACCATTCATTTTCTCACTTTTGCAAGCAACAAATATGCATTCATATATGTAAGCAAAATGTTTATATACATACAATAAATGTATTTTTGCTATTTTCATATTATCTCTTTTATTTTTGAGATTATAGATAATTATGTCTTTTCCACCTCCCTTTTCTTCTTTTCAGGTGCTTCCATATATCATAGACCCCTACTTGATGTTTTTAAAATTTATGGACTTTTTCATTAATTGTCAGTGTGTGTGTGTGTGTGTGTGTGTGTGTGTGTGTGTGTGTGCATGTGTGTATTTAAACATATAAGTATAGCCTGGTCATTCAGTCTATGTGATGTTATTGGTGTAATATTTTTAGAACTTCCCATTTGATATTGAAAAACTGATTTGTGTGGTCTACCTTGGGAAGACTATTTCTCACATTCTGAACATTACATAGTCATATGCCCTTCTGTGTATATGGTTACAGCCTCCTGGTTTTCCTTAACCTACCCCCTCTTCAAGTTAACTTATTCTTTGGGGGTGTTCATGTTCAGCTTGTTTTTAGGTAACAAAAATTCATTACACTTATTAGTGCATCAATATTCCATACTTCTCACAATTGCCAGGATCTATCAGTACAAAAAGCATTAATATATCTTAATAATCCTGTAAACAAATGTGAGGCTATTATTTTAAATTCTCTTTGCAGCTCTTATGGTTCTAGCTCTATGACTTGGAATAGAAAGACAAAAGACCTTGTCTCTTCCTTCAGTGAACAACTAGAATGGTGAACTGACTCTCTAGCTCTTAATCCTCCTCTATTAAATTGAGGGTCAAAATCTTGTGGTATTTACTTTGATATTGATGGTTTTCCCTGTAAATTTCATTGTTTCTTAAAGAAACCTAAGATTCTAACATAAAAAATGTATTTTAAAAGTACAAAATAAGTTTCTGACAAAATTAAAGAAGATCTCAGAAGATGGAAAGATCTCCCAAGCTCATGGATTGGCAGGATTAATATAGTAAAAATGGCCATCTTGCAAAAAGCAATCTACAGATTCAATGCAAACCCCATCAAAATTCCAAATCAATTCTTCATAGAATTAGAAAGAGCACTTTGCCAATTCATTTGGGAACACAAAGACCCAGGGTAGTGAAAATTATTCCCAACAATAAAAATTTTTCTGTAGGAACCACCATCCTTGACCTCAATCTGTATTACAGAGCGATCATGATAAAAACTGTGTGCATTGGTACAGAGACAGGCAGGTAGATCAGTGGAATAGAATTGAAGACTAGAAATAAACCCATGCACCTATGGTCACTTGATCTTTTACAAAGGAGCTAAAACCATCCAATGGAAAAAAAAGATAGCAGAAAATGGTGCTAGTTCAACTCCAGCATGTAGAAGAATGCAAATTGACCCATCCTTATCTCTTTACACAAAGCTCAAGTCCAAGTGGATCAAAGACCTCCACATAAAACCAGAGACATTGAATCTAATACAAAAGAAAGTGGGGAAGAACTACAAACACATGGACACAGGGTAAAATTTCCTGATCAGAACACCAATGGCTTACTCTCTAAGATCAACAATAGACGAATGGTACCTTGTAAAATTGCAAAGCTTCTGTAAGGCAAAGGACTCTCAATAGGACAAAATGGCAACCAACAGATTGGGAAAAGTTCCTTACCAACCCTATATCTCATAGAGGGCTCATAACTAATATATACAAAAAACTCAAGAAGTTCGGATCCAGAGAATAATCCTATTAAAAAATGGGATGCAGAGCTAAACAAAGAATTCTCAACTGAGGAATATTGAATGGCTGAAAAAGACCTAAAGAAATGTTCAACATCCTTAGTCATCAGAGAATGAAAATCAAATCATCACTGAGAGTTTACCTCACACCAGCCAGAATGGCTAAGATCAAAAACTGGGTGACAGTTATTGCTGGAGAGGGTATGGAGAAAAAGGAACACTCCTTCAATGTTGGTGGGATTGCAAGCTGGTACAACCACTCTGGACATCAATCTGGCAGTTCCTCAGAAAATTGTACATAGCACTACCTGAGGACCCAGCTATACCATCCCTGGGCATACACTCAAAATATGCCCCAATATACAACAAGGACACCTGCTCCACTATATTCATAGTATCTTATTTATAATTGCCAGAACCCAGATGTTCTTCAACAGAGGAATAGATTCAGAAAATGTGAGACATTTACACAATGGGGTAATATTCAGCTATTAAAAACAATGACTACATGAAATTGTTAGTCAAACGGATAGAACTAGAAAATATCATCTGAGTGAGGTAACCCAATCTCAAAAGAACACAAATGGTATGCACTCACTGATAAGTAGATATTAGCCCAAAACTTGGAATACCTAAAAAAAAAATTCACAGATTATATGAAGCCTAAGAAGTAGGAAGACCAAAATATGGATCTTCATTCCTTCTTAGAATGCAAACAAAGTACTCATGGGAGGAATTACAGGGACCAAAAGTGGAGCAGGGACTGAAGAAAGGGTCATCCAGAGACTGCCCCACCTGGAGATCCATCCAGTATGTTGCCACCAAACCCAGTCACTACTGCTGATGCCAAGATGTACTTGCTGACAGGACTCAGATGTGGATGTCTCCTGAGAGTCTCTGCCAGAGGCCTACTGATACAGATGAGGAAGGTTGCAGCTTACCATTTGACTGAACATGAGGAGCCCAATAGACAAGTTAGAGGAAAGACTGAAGGAGCTGAAGGGGTTTGCAACCCACAGGAAGAACAACAATATCAAACAACCAAACCCCACCAGAGCTCCCAGGGACTAAACCACTAACCAATGAGTACATATGGAAGTTGCCATGACTCTAGCCACATATGTGGCAGAGGATGACATTGTCTTGCACCAATGGTAAGAAAAACCCTTGGTCCTGTGAAAGTCTGTTTCTTCAATGTAGGGTAATACCAGGGCATTGAGGTGGTAATGGGTGGGTGGAAATAGGAGCCTTTTCATAGAAGCAGGTTTAGGGGGAGGGCATATCGGAGAGGAGAAAAGAGATAATATTTGAAATGTAAATACATAAAATATCCAAGAAAAATAAAATTATTTTTTAAAAAGTACCAAATACAATATACAATATTATAAATTCAATTTACCAATAGCCAGAAAATAAGAGGCTACTAAGTAACCTGAATTTGGTTTTCCTTTTTTTTCTTTTTCTTTTTCTTTTCCTTTTTTTTTTCCGAGCAAATCCTCAGACCCACTATGACATCACTTCACAGTTTATACATTCTTGAGCAACCAATATATAAACTATTTTTGTCAATGGGAAAAATGACCTAAATGTTTATAGAAGACATCGTCACATTAGACTTTACCTTTAAATAACATATTTTTCTAACACCTGCAAACTAAATTTAAATTCTTCTGACAAGTATTTTAGGTGATAAGCAATCTGATAATAACATTACCAGTCATGACTTCATCTAGCAAATGAGTTCTGTAGAAACTTCATACACAACATGTTTTAATTGTTGTAACTTTGTGTTCTCTTCCTTATGCAAAAGGTGAAGAAATTGTTGCATTGGTAAAGATCAGGTTAAGGGTAGGCATTTGCTTTTTTGTTGTTCTTTGTTTGTTTGTTTCCTTTTGTTTTGTTTGGTTTTGTTTTGTTTTTACTTTTAATTGTTAGGGAATAGTAAGTCAAGTCTACAGTTCTAATTCAATATTCAATAGTCTCTTTGCTGTTTTATTTGCAATATGAGATATATTTGGACTGATCATCACACTGTTTTTTGTCATTGACACAATCAAAGAAGTAACTGCAGAAGAATACTGTTTAGAAATAGTCTATGAAACTCTTAGAAACTGTATCTGTCCAGGTGGGGATTTAGCAGAAGAGATACTGCCAAGAATGTTGGGACATTTTGCCAATTAGTTTAGGGATAAAAAGATCATGGGACAGAGAGTCATCTGAAAATTGTTTCAACACCTCCCAATTATGTGAATTCTGTGAAAATCAAATGAGATAATTGAGAGAAAAAGTCATTAAGTTGAAAGCATTTTATAAATGTTGACAATTAATATTTTTTGCATCTCCTGCTGCAAATCATCTTTCCATTATCATTTCTCTTTTTACACCTTGGTAATATATTCTAAATTTTGTCAGAGAATCTTTAGTTCTCCACATGGATGAGTCCTCTAATACTTAAATGCATTTTGCCTCAATTTTGTTTGACTAAATTATGATAATTAGAGTCTATTTCGTCTCTGAGTTCCAACACCTTTACCTTTACATTTTTATGAAGAAACATTGAGGAGACAGGGATAAAACAGAAAGTATACTAACAGAAAATGCATAAGATCTATGCACCTACCTTGAAAGCTTAAAATGTACAGTTCTCCTAAGCTCCATTAATTTAATTAACATTAGATGAGATTTTTCTCCCTAATTTACATAACAGAAGAATCAAGTAAGGTGTGCTTCATAACCAATAATGCCTACATAAGTTAATATCACTATTTTGAGGTTCTGTTTATACATTAACAGAATCCTACACAAATGCAAATATTTACTACACCATTTACACCTTAGATTTATAGGCTGTTACCAATAGATGTATGAATTTATGTGTGCCTCACCATAGTGTATGGGTGTGGTTTAATTATTTTTATCACCAAAATATTCCTATCAACTTGCATTTCAATCATTCAGTGCTTCCAGCTAAAGGACCATATTGTGTTGGAAGACTGGACTGAAAGGGGTATCAAGTGCCTTCCCATCTGCATTTGTGCCCAGACCTAAGGTTGTCCCACAGGTCTCCAGACACAAAACTTGCCCAGAAAGAGTTGGTCTACAAGGAGTGCTCTCACTCTTGAGCCCACAAATAAGACCCTACTTTTGTTCCACTAACTGTCCAAAGAGGGACCTGCCAGTGGTGCACATAGCACAGAAATCACAGATTAGCCTGGGACAGGACCCATCTGGTCTCCATCTGCCCACAAAGCTAAGGATATTCCAAAGCCCTGTGGACAAAAAGCCAGCCCATGGAGAGAGTTTCTCTGGAATGCTCTCACTCCTAAGATCACAGACTCACAGGCCCACAGGAGGGACAAGCTCCAGTCAGAGACAGCAAGACCAACTAACATCAGAGATAATAAAATGGCAAGAGATAAGCACAAGAACCTAAGCAACAGAAATCAAGACTACTTGGCATCATCAAAACCCAGTTCTCCCAGCACAGCAAGTCCTAGATACCCAAAAGCACTGGAAAAGCAAGATTTGGACTTAAAATCACATCTCATGATGATGATAGAGGACTCGAAAGACATAAATAACTTCCTTAAAAAATACAGGACAACACAAGTAAACAAGTAGAAGCACTTAAAGAGAAAACAGAAATATCCCTTAAAGAATTACAGTAAAACACAACAAAATAGGTGAAGGAATTGAGCAAAATCATCCAGGATCTAAAAATTGAAATAAAAACAATAAATAAATCACAAAGGGAAACAACCCTGGAGATAGAATTAAAAAATAGAGGACAACACAAGTAAACAAGTAGAAGCACTTAAAGACGAAACAGAAATATCCCTTAAAGAATTACAGTAAAACACAACAAAATAGGTGAAGGAATTGAGCAAAATCATCCAGAATCTAAAAATTGAAATAAAAGTAATAAATAAATCACAAAGGGAAACAACCCTGGAGGTAAAAACCTAGGAAAGAGATCTGGAGACATATACGCAAACATCACCAACAGAATACAAGAGATTAAAGATAGAATCTCAGTGGCAGAAGATACAAAAGAAAATATTAACACAATAGTCAAATAAATTGCAAAAAGCAAAAAGCTTCTAACCCCAAAAAATCTAAGAAATCCATGAAACAATGAGAAGACCAAACTTAAGAATAATAGGAATATAAGAGAGTAAAGATTCCCAACTTAACGGGTCAGTAAATATATTCAACAAAGTTAGAGAAGACAACTTCCCTAACCTAAAAAAAAAAAGAGGTGCATGAACATACAAGAAGCATATAGAATCAGATTAAATGGGACCAGAAAAGAAATTCATCCCATCACATACTAGACAAAAGACCAAAGTGCAAAGAAAGAAAGAAAGAAAGAAAGAAAGAAGGAAGGAAGAAAGAGAGAGAGAAAAAAAGAAAGAAAGAAAGAAAAGAACAAAAGAAGGAAGGAAGGAAAGAAAAAAAGAATATTAAAAGCAGTAGGGGAAGAAGGTCAAGTAGCATATAAGCGCAGAATTATCAGATTATACCTGACTCCTCAACAGAGGTTATGGAAGCTAGAAGATCGGGGAAGATGTAATAGAGACCCCAAGAGAACACAAAACCCAGCCCAGGATACTATAGCCAGAAAAACTCTCAATATACATAGATAGAGAAATCAAGATATTCCATGACAAAACCAAACTTACAAAATATCTTCCTACAAATCCAACCCTACAAAGAATAATATCTGGAAAACTGCAACACAAGTAGGGGAACTACACACTAGAAAAAGCAAGAATGTAATCTTTTTACAACAAACCCAAAAGAAAATAGCCAGATAAAGACCTCTACCAAATTCCACCTCTAGTAACAAAAAACAAACAAACAAACAAACAAACAAACAAACAAAAAACAGGAAACAACAATTACTATTCCTTAAGATCTCAACATCAATGGACTCAATTAACAAATAAAAAGACATAGACTAACAGGCTGGATACTTAGATAGGATCCACAAAGAAAATGAGTATCAGTGACAAAAAGAGAGACACTAACTCAGAGTAAAAGGCTAGAAAAAAATTCCAAGCAAATGGCCCCAAAAAACAAACTAGAGTATCCCTGAATGAAAATGACATTCAACCTAAGTTATCAAAAAATATGAGGAAGGACACTTTGTATTCATCGAAGGAAAATCTACCAAGATGAACTCTCAATTCTCAACATCTATGCTCCAAATTCAAGGATACCAACACTCAAAAAAGAAATTTTGCCATGGACTAAGACTGGTTTTCAATAATAACAAAAACAACAGAAGTTCCATATATATATGAAAACTGAACAACTTTCAACTCATTGATAACTTTGTCAAGGAAGAAATAAAGAAAGAAATTAAAGACATTTTAGAATTTGATGAAAATGAAGGCACAACATACCCAAACTTATGGAATACAATAAAAGCAGTGCTAAGATGAAAACTCATAACTTTGAGTGCTGGCAAGAAGGAACTGGAGAGAACATGCACTAACAGCTTGACAGCCTACCTTAAAGCTCTAGAACAAGAAGAACCAAATACACCCAAGAGAAGTAGATGGCAGGAATAATCAAATTTGAGCTAAAATCGGCCAAGTAGGAACAAGAAGAACTATACAAAGAATCAACAAAACCAGGAACTTGTTTTTTAAGAAAATCAACAAGATATATAACCCTTAGTCAAATTAGCCAAAGGGTACAGAGACGGTATCCAAATTAACAAAATCAGAAATGAAAAGGGAGATGTAACATCAGGAACTGAGGAAATTAGAAAAGTCAACAGATCCTACTACAAAACCTATACTCAAAAAGACTGGAAAATTTTGAGGAAATGGACAATTTTCTACACAGATAACAAGTATCAAAGCTTAATCAGGATCAAATAAACAATCTAAACACTTCCATAACCCCTAAAGAAATAGAAGCAGTCATTAAGAGTCTTCCAACCAATATAAGCCCAGGACCCAATGAGTTTAGTGCAGAATTCTATCAGACCTTCAAAGAATACCTAATACCAATACTCTTTAAACTATGTCACAAAATAAGAACAGAAGGAACACTATTCAAACCCATTTTTTGAAGCCACAATTACACATATACCTAAACCACAAAAGACCTTACGAAAAAGAGATCTTCAGACCAATTTGCATCATGAATTTTGATGCAAAAATAGGCAATAAAATCCTTGCAAACCGAATCCAAGAACACATCCAAAGGATCATTCAACATGACCAAGTAGGCTTCATCCCAGTGATGCAAGGATGGTTCAATATATGAAAATCCATGAAGATAAGTCACTATATAAACAAATTCAGTGAAAAAAACAAGCCACGTGATCTTCTCATTAGATGGTGAGAAAACACTTGACAAATTTCAGTACCCTTTCACGATAAAAGTTTTAGAAAGGTCAAAATTCAAGGTCCATAAATAAGCAAGTAAAAGCAATATATACCAAACCAGTAGTCAACATCAAAGTAAATGGAGAGAAACTTGAAGCAATCACACTAAAGTCAGGGACTAGACAAAACTGCCCACTCTCTCCCTCCCTATTCAATATAATAAATGAAATCTTAGCCAGAGCAATTAGACAACAAAAAGAGGTCAAAGGGATATAAATTGGAAAGGAAGAAGTCAAAATAACACTATTTGCAGATGATATGATGGTGTACTTAAGTCACAAGAAAAATTCCACCAGAGAACTTCTATAGCTGATAACTTCAGTAAAGTGGCTAAATATAAAAATTCACTCAAACAAATCAGTAACCTTCCTTTTCTCAAGGACAAAAAAGGTGAGAAAGAGGGCTGGCAAGATGGCTCAGTGGTTAAGAGCACTGACTGCTCTTCCAGAGTTCATGAGTTCAATTCCCAGCAACCACATGGTGGCTCACAACCATCTGTAATGAGATCTGGTGCTCTCTTCTGGCCTGCAGTCACATATGCAGGCAGAATGCTGTACATAAAAATAAATGAATAAATCTTTAAAAAAAAAAGGTGAGAAAGAAATTGGGGAAATGTCACCCTTTACAATACTTAGAAATAATATGAAATAACTTGGTGTGACTCTTAGCATGCAAGTAAAAGATCTGTCAAACAAAAACTTCAAGTCTCTGATAAAAAAAATTGAAGAAGATCTCAGAAAATGTAAAGACCTCCCATGCTCATAAATTGTCAAGATTAATGTGGTAAAAATGGCCATTTTGCTAACACCAATCTACAGATTCAATGCAATCTCCATCCAAATTCCAACTCAATTCTTCATAGAGTTTGAAAGAGCTATTTGCAAGTCCATTACAAATAAAAAAGAAAGAAAGAGAGAGAGAAAGAAAGATAGAAAGAGAGAAATAAACAAAGAAAAAATAAACAGGATGGCAAAAACTATCCTCAACATTAAAAGGACTTCTGAGGGAATCACCATCCCTGACCCCTAGCTGTATTATAGGTCAATAATGACAAAAACTGCATGGTATTGGTACAGAGACATACAGGTAGATCCATGGAATAGAATTAAAGACCCAGAAATGAACCTACACACCTATGGTCACTTGATCTTTGACATAGAAGCTAAAACCATCCAGTAGAAAAGAACAGCGTTTTCAGCAAATGGTTCTGGTTCAACTTGAGGTCAGCACGTAGAAGAATGCAAATTAACCCATTCTTGCCAACTTGTACAAAGCTCAAGTCCAAGTGGATGAAAGACTTCCACATAAAACAAGGTACATTGAATCTAATAGAAAAGAAAGTGGGGAAGAGCCTCTAACATAGGGAAACATTCCTGAACAGAACACCAATGACTTACTCTCTAAGATCATGAATTGATAAATGGGACATCATAAAATTGCAAAGCTTCTGTAAGGCAAAGGACACTGTCAATAGGACAAAATGGCAACCAACAGATTAGGAAAGGATCCTTACTAACATTATATCCAATATAGGGATGATATCCAATACATATAAAGAACTCAAGAAGTTGGACTCTGGAGAACCAAGTAGTCCTATGAAAAAAATGGGGTTCAGAACTAAAGAAAGTATTCTCAACTGAAGAATATCAAATGGCTGAGGCTAAAAAATGTTCAACATCCTTAGTCATCAGGGAAATGCAAATCAAAACAACCCTGAGATTCCACCTCACACCAGTCAGAATATCTAAGATCAAAAACTCAAGTCACAACAGATGCTAATGAGATGTAGAGAAAGAGTAATACTCCTCCATTGTTGGTGGAATTGAAAGCTGATACAACCACTCTGGACATCAGTCTGGAGGTTCCTCAGAAAGGAACTCAGGTACTACCTGAGGACCCAGCTATACCTCTCCTGGGTATATACCCAAAAGATGTTCCAACATACAACAAGGACACATGCTCTACTATGTTCACAGCAGCCTTATTTTAATAGCCAATAGCTGTAAAGAACCCAGATATCCTTCAACAAAGGAATGGATGCAGAATATGTGAGACATTTACCCAATGGAGTACTTCTCAGCTATGAAAAACAATGACTTCATGAAATTCTTAGGCAAATGGATGGAACCAGAAAATATCATCCTGAGTGCGATAACCTAGTCACAAAAGAACACACATGGTATACACTCACTGATAAGTGGATATTAGCCCAAAAGCTTGGAATACCCAAGAAACAATTGACAGACTAAACGAAGCTCAAGAAGAAGGAAGACCAAAATGTAGATGTTTCAGTCCTTCTTAGAAGGAAGAACAACATATTCATGGGAGGAATTACAGGGACAAAGAATGAAGCAGGGACTAAAGGAAAGGTAATCCAGAGACTGCCTCACCTGGGTATCCAATCTATATGTAACCACCAAACCTAGTCACTATTGCTGATTCCAAGCAGTGCTTGATGAAAGGAGCCTGATATGGTTGTCTCCTGAGAAGCTCTCCCAGACTCTTACTGATACTGATGAAGATGTCTGCAGTTAACCATCAGACTGAGCACAGGAACCCCAATGAAAGAATTAGAGAAAGGACTGAAGGAGCTGAAGTGTTTTGCAACCTTATAATAACCCCTCAGAGCTCCCAGGAACTAAACCACCAACCAAAGAGTACACATGGAGGGATTCGTGGCTCCAACAACATATGTAGTAGAGGATGTCATTGTCTGGTAGTGATAGAAGGAGAAATTCTTTGTTCTTTGAAGGCTTGTTTCTCCAGTGTAGGGGAATGCCAAGGTATTGTGGTCAGAGTAGGTGGGGGCAGTGGGAGAATCTTCACTGAAGCAGGGGGAGGTGGCATAGAAGAGGGAGAAAAGTGATAACATTTGAAATGTGAACAAAATGTGAAATCTGAATAAAATGAAAAAGGGTGTACAAAATGCAGTATTCTTTCCCTCATGAAAAATTCACCAAGAGAATATATTAAATACAGTCTACACTATTATGAGTTGGTTAAAACCCACCAGTGTTTGGAGTATAAGAAAATAATATTATAATTGAAAGACTGTATACAACTAGAAAGATTCTAAAATCTGGTAATCTATCCTTTCCATATCTATTTTTGCTTTCTTATTAGCATAAATTGCTATGATAAAAATAAGTGTATTTAAAAGCTAATTGGACACAAAAGCTGCTCAATAAAAACAAACAAACAAACAAACAAATAAAACCAGCCTCCTACCATGATGGCCTGTGAAACCAAGGACTCTAGATACATAAATTCAGGGATTCTACTGTTGTAGCCTCTTCTCTATGATAATGTCTAACTGTATATCAAATTCTTATACTCACAGACAAGTGTAGCTCTTAATTACTATCAAAGAAACTTCTTTTTATAACAAATGGTGACCATTACAGAAACACACAACTTTTTAAAATTTATAGAATAATTGATCAGGTGGTACACTCAGGAATAACTGATATATTTATAGAATACCCTTATACTGACTGCTCTGGGAACCTCACAGAAGAGTTGTCAGCAAAAGCATAAGAGACAGAGGACCAGGGCAATTCTTGTGTGATTGTCTTCTATGTGTGGCAAGAAAGGTACACTTTAGAAATATCAATAAAATGATGCCTAAAAAAGACCTCAAAAATGACAATGCCAACTCACATGATGATATAGACTGGGGTAGTCTCACAAGCTCACACACCAAGTTGAAAGGCTATCAGCAATTAAGGGCTGCAGAAAAAGGGTGAATCAGTCTGCTCTAGGGCCATGCACTCTGAAAGGCTACCTAAATAGTCAACCAAATAGTCATCTCTAAACACATATACATGAAATACAAATTAAATTCAGCACATAATATATGAATATGCATATGTAAATTTAGATAGATAGATAGGTAGATAGATAGGTAGGTAGGTAGGTAGATAGATAGATAGATAGATAGATAGATAGATAGATAGATAGATAGATAATAACTAAAGAATGAGAGATTGTAAATTTGAGAATTCAGGTACACTGGAGAAGTAAGAGCTAGGAGCCAAAAACTGAGGTACTTAGTATAATCACATGTGAAATTAAAAAAAAACACAACAAATATTAGAGTATATATTTTAGAAAGAGAATATTAAGGCTGTCCAAGTTCTTAATAAAATATACTAAGTTGCACAATTTCCTTTATCACTTGCATTTTGCAAATGTTATCAGTGTATAGAAATACCTTAATATTATACCAAGGAGCACACATAAACCGTTAAATAATGAGAAAGACTAACTGGGAAAATGGTGTTAAATTAATTATATCTACTTCTGTGTATAGCCAAGAATATACGATTATATATATGCCTGCCTCAAGCTGTTGGTTTCAAAGCTCGAGAAAATTCCTTCAACTCACCTTGATTTAGAAATAAACAAATTTACTAGAAATTGTGTTCTCCCTGGAACTTGAAGGGCAATGATGACATTAATGGCATTCTATTGTATGTCAAACCAATATAAAAAGCTGCAAACATCTGACAAAGGCTCCCATCCCTAAGTGGTAGAAATTATTGAAACCACAGGGCATATAGCACTCTCTCTGGGAGTGCTTTATCTAGGAGCTGCTGGAGGTGAGCTTTTTGGAGCAGACTGCAGTTACCCCTCAATTCATGCTGGTCAGGGTTTTTTACCAAGAGAGTTCTGCTTTCAGTATTTATGTAGTACAGCAGGCAACTGTTTACCTCAGGGCACAAGAGGCAATCTCAATGCTTTAGAATCAGTGTGTCATAGCATCCTTGTTGCCTATGGAAACAAAGATTTCCTTGGTGGTTGGAGTTCTGTAAGGGATGCTGTAAATGATAATCCCATCAGTTTGTGTCAATGCCCTATTTGAAGGTGTTTTATTACATGAATAACAGCCACTAAAATAATGCACAGGATCACAATGCATTTTAGTGTTTTACAAAGTTGCTTTTGATACTCCTATATTACACATTCTAAAATAAGTCTACTTAACTATAAATTCATTCTTTTTTTTTAAACAAGTAGTAATGACTTACATGTGTTATGCCTACCTCAAGAAAGAGAATAAAATTGTTGGTAGTTATTCTTGTCAGTAATGCATGTGTCTTGGAATGTGGGGGATTTTTTCTTTGGTTTATTTTTTAATTGAAAATAGATTTTTTTCTCAGTACATCCCTACCACAGCCTGCCCTCTTTCAACTCGTTCTAGGTGTCTCTATCTCTACTCCCAGACTTATTGACACTCTGTCTTCTTGAGACAGCCCTCTTACTCCTTAGAGTAGACCTCTAAGTGACAACCAAGCAAGAAAAAAACAAAGTACAATAAGACAAAGCCTCACCCTGAGGGTGAACAAAGAATCCCAACAAGATGAGGAGAGTCCCAAGAGCAGGTAAAGGAGTCAGACACACAGGCTTTCAGAGTTAGGAGTCCCACAAAAGCACTACTGTAACAGCCATAACCTGTATGCAGAGGACCTCTGGAAAGCCCTTGCAGGTTCTGTGCTAGTTGATTCAGTCCCTGAGAGCCTATATGAATGCATCCAGCTTAATTGAATCATTACGCCATGCTGTCCTCATGTGTCCCAACCCCTTTGAATCCTATATTCTTTCTCCCATTTTTCCAAGGGCTTCACTGATCTCAAAGGCAATGCACCTGATGGAAACCTCCAATTTAAACCCTCTCTCTGCAAAATGTCTGTCTGTGGGTCTCTGCATCTGCTCCCATCTGTGCAGTCTAAGCCTCTCCACTGGTGACTGGACATGACGCTGATCTATGATTATAGCAGAATATCACTAGAAATAATCTCATTGATACTGTTTTTTTAGACCAGTTGTGCTTAGTTGGTCCCCAGATCTTTCCCAGTCTCCAGGTCCTAGACATCCAAGACGTTCTGGATGCTTGATGCCTCTCCTAGAGTGGACATCAAGTTAAATAAGACATAGGTTAGCCAGCCTATAATTTTCTCTCCACTATTGTTCAAACACCTCAGAACAGGACATATTTAAAGTTTGGTGGCTGGGTTGGTGTCCAGGTTTCACTTTCTTTTTT